>NC_064810.1:85075987-85153823 GCF_023721935.1 Panthera uncia
ATGTATATATTATATATATACATAAAGATATATGTATATATTATATAGATATATAGATATAGATATAGATATAGATATAGATATAGATATATGGATCTGCCAAAGTCCACACCACTCCTTTTTTATGACACATATTAAAATGAGACATTACACAGACATTATGAAAGCTGTTTTGGATGATAGCATTTCTATGAGTTGAAGCCTAGTTTTCAATACTACTCCATTTCCAAAGCTATCCAAAAATGCACAGTTAAACAAATTTTATTTTATAATCCACTTATTCATTCCACAGATGTTTGCCGAACACCTATCATGTGCACAACTCTAAGTGCTATAGATTTAGCAGCAAATGAGAAAGCCCAGGCTCTGCGGAACAACAGTCTCAGTCTAGTGGGAAGGACAGCAGCTAACACTTAGAAAAATACCCATGATTGGTAATAAGTTCTATGAAGAAAACAAATGCAAGATAAAAGGATAGAGAATGGTGGAAGGATTATTTTTTTATGATATGATCAGGGGGGCCACTTTGAGGAGATGACACTTGAGTGGAGACCTAAACATGAAAATGAAAAGGAGCCACAAGGGTCTGGTGGAAGGCAAGAGGGATAGCAAGTACAAAGCCATGGGGGTGGGGACAAGTCTAGTTCTGTTCTGTGACAGGACACAGTGAATGAGCAGGAGAGGGTTAACCTCAACGTTGGAGAGTAAATGGGGGCCAATCATGGTTGACTGAGCCTAAAGGCAACATCATGATCTGATTTTCCTTTTTCAAAATCCCATCCTGATTTTTAAGGAGAATACTATGGGGGCAGGTGGGGAGGTGGAAGCAGGAAATCAGTGAGGAGCGGTCCAGGTGAAAGATGAGAGCAAGGTGCCATCAATGATGGTGTTGAGATGGTGTTCAAGATTTATTCTGAAGGGAGAGTTGAGAAAACTTGCTGAAGGATTGGATGTTGGAGATGAGAAAGAGGATTTTGATCTGACCACTTGAGTGAAAATTAGTGCCCAACACAGGAATGTTAGAAGACTTAAGAGGGGTCTTTGAAGGACAGAGATTGGATTAAAATCAAGAGTAAAGCAGTGTGTGCAGTAAATAATGCACAATATAGACCACAGAGAGAAAAGAGTTTTAAGTATAATCCAAGTAACTGAAACATTAACACTCTTATAAATATTGGTATAGTTTTTTGTTTGTTTGTGTCTGGCCCAAAATCAAGATAATTTTTCTAAATTTACAGATAATGAGTTACTATTGCTCCTGGAAAACATATAGCACTATGTTCAAGGTTATTTATTATAGCAATGATTTTAATGACAAAAAATAAGAAATAATCTAGTCATTAATAAGATACCAGATAAGTAAGTTAAGGTATACCCTTGCAACTGAATATCATACACATATAATAAAACTGAAGTAATTCTCTGTGTACTGATATAGAAAAATCTTTAAGATGTATTAAGTGATAAAAGCAAAGTACAGAATAATTGGTATAGTATGTTACCTCTTGTTAAAAAGGCAGGAAAATGAAAATATATGCAATATCTGTGTTTGCTTGTACAAGCAGAAAGACACTTTGGAGGGATATGTAAGAAACTACTCACAGTGGTTATGTATGGTTAAGGCACTCTGGATGGATGAATTAGGGAAATCAGGGATAGGGGTATGAGGAAGAATTGCCACTGGATACCTTAATTTTTTTCTTTTTGAGATATGTAACATCTATTCAAAAGAATAAATCAACAAAAAAGAAATATAACATTAGGCCGAGTTCCAAGAATGCCCAGTATTATTATTACTGAAAACACACTGCTGCCAATGAAAACTTTTTAAAGCAGGGCACTTCCTCTAGCCTCTGAGCATCTTCCCTGGGGAAGGAGAGGATGAATTTCTAATGTGAAATTCCATCTACTGGACTTTCCATTCCTAGTCTCTCAGGTTTGCACATAGCCTTCCAACTTGAGTTTAAAAAGAGCCAGAATGTCTGGCTTCTAAGACGAAAGTGATAAGTAAGTCGTTTTATTGTACTTGCCTGATTGCTTTCTTCTTATACTGCCAAGGTCAGCACTTTACAGCCCTTCTTTCATTCATGTATTCAACAAATATTGATTGAGCACCTTCTATGTGCAGTGCACTGCACTATATCCTAAAATACAAAGATTAATCTAATTTCTCATTGATTCTCTTAATATATTTAAAGTATAAAGTGGCAAGGAAATTCCATCCTCTTTGCAGCTGTGGATATTTCCATGGTCCTAAGAGATTAAGTACTTAACAAAAACAGGATATGTATTTGCCAATTGGTTCTAGGAAGCAAAATCCACTTGATCCCATTTTCTTCTAGGTGATAATAGGGGTCAAATTTGACTTTGGGGGAAGGTAAGATAGCTTGTCTCTTTTCTTATGGTTAGTGCTTATCTACTGTGGTAAGAGTATGAAGTACATTGTTTCAGCTTTGCACTTAGGTTTGAAAACATTCATTCACTCATTCATTGACTCATTCATTCATTCCCAAGACCCTGATCCCATCCCAAGGGCTGATACCATCCCATGATGGTAGGAGCTGAGGGAGGTATGAAGATAACTCAGATTTGGGTCCTGTCTCAAGAAGGTGATCTGGTTGGCCAATAATGGCATGCTCATAAATAACTGTAATACATGGCAGAAGTGATCAGTGTCATAGGAGAGGTTCAGAGAAAGAGTTCTAAAGAGAGAGATCAGCTGAGCTGGCAAGGCAACAAGGAAGACTTTATCCCATAGCCCCACGCAGAGGGTTAGGGATAGGTCAGACCTATCCCAGACAAAATTGAAGCCTGTGAAAGCCTCCTAGTCTGAGAGATGCTTCTCTATCCAGTGCTCCCAGTGGATGATAACTTTTGATGATATATGTTAGCTTGGAGGTTCTTTTCTGTGTCTTTGAAATACACTGATAGCTCTGATGACAGTTTTGATATTTACTGCCTTCTTGAGCATGATGTCACCCAGATTAGAAATAAATATAGCCCCAGTTTGTCCTGCAAGTAAACCAAATCAATAACCCATTAGTCCAATACCATAAATGAAAACAGATAAAACTCCATTAAAAATAGCCGCCAACACTTTTTAAATATTATGCTTACCTAACTTTACAAGCATTGCTTCTTTTAATCCTCACATCAAACTTAAAAGTTAGACACTATTATTACTGTGTCTAACATTCTACCAATATTTCTACTACGAAGAGATGGAAGCATAAGGAGATTGTTACCTATAGTCACACAACTACCAAGGGGTAGAGAGCTGGAGCTGTTTCCAGATCTATCCGATTACAAACCCATGATGTTAACACTATGCTATTGGTTTTCAAACTTTAGCATGCATCAGAATCACTCATAGAGCTTGTCAAAACACAGCATGATGCCTTCATCCCTAGAGTTTTTGATTCAGTGGGTTGCATATGGGGCCAAGAATTTGCATTTCTAACAAGTTCCCAGGTGATGCCACTGATGCTGATGCAGGAGCTGCAGTTTGAGAACCACTGCAAATCTGCTACACGTGTATCAATGATAGCTTTCCCACTATTCTTTGGAGGAACTTGAACCCAATTTCACTGGATAAATACTTAGGCCGACTTTCTCTTTATTGGAATAATCAAGAATTCACTTGAAGTCTTTGAACAGACTGACTCACAGAGAATTTAAAGCGAATAACCAATATATTAAATTTCCCAATTTAATAATTCATTTCCTATGAAATGAATATGGAATTCTTTTTCATTAAGGGCAAGGATGATCTTTCTGCATGAATTATGAAGATATTTAAATTAGTTGAAAAGCATTCTAATAACCAGCTTATGATAGTTTCAGTGAATGTTTTGTCCTTCAAACAGGGCTATGATATGAGAAATCAAAGCAGGGAAGCTCTGAACAAATACCATATGATTTCAGTTATATGTGGAGTTTAAGAAACAAAACAAAAAAAAGAAAAAAGAAAAAGAAAAAAAAAGAGAAAAAAAACCCAGACTTAACCATAGAGAACAAACTGGTAGTTACCAGGGGGGAGGTGGGTAGGGGGATGGGTGAAATAGGTGAAGGGGATTAAGAGTACACTTACTATGATGAGCACCAGAGTGATGTATAGAATTGTTTAATCATTGTATTATACAGTTGAAACCAAGATAACGCTATATGTTAATTATACTGGAAGTAAAAAATACATTTAAAAAAAATGGGGAAGACCTCAAATTCTAAAGGTTGGCACCGGATAATCGAGAGAGGAGATATTTTCCTGGCACATCTAAATAAAGAAAGAGGTATTTGTCTTACATCCTGCTATTGTCTCTTCCCATAATACCCTGTGCTTCTCCTTTATGGCACTTACCACGCTTGAAAATATTTTTGTAATGTCGCTCAGCCCTTCCAAATTGTAAGGATCACATCTGTTTGTCTTGTTTACCACCATCTCCCCAGCCTGTTACAGTTCCTGGCAGTATTTGCTGACTGGCTGACTTACTGCTCTCTAATCCATAATCTTATAGGCAACAAATAATAACCACAGCAGTTACAAACCTGCCTAGCTAGCACCAGAGAGAATTTTTTACAGAATATGCAATAAATACTTGTCCAGTGTAGGGAGTCGAGGAGGGAGAATTGTGTGAATACTCCATAAAACAGAAGGAACATGCTTTTTGTTGCCCATTCCTGAGCCTTTTCCTGAAGCACTTATCTGAGATGATTTCTTCCTGTTCAATGATTTCTGGGCTGTAATATAAAGAAAACACATTGCTTGAGGAAAGCTACAGTTTAATGAGGCAAAAAATAAAAACATCCTATGAATCCAGTCCAGCTGTGTGGATATTTCCTGCCAAAAGGTGTAGGAGTTGGAGTAATAGGGGATGTGCATGAATGTGAATGAGAATGGATGTCTAGAGTCCCAGATGGATTGCAAGCTATATCAGGAAAAACCAGGGACTGTGTTCTCATTGTCATGCTCCAGATGACACAGTAGCAGTCCCTACCCTTGTACACCAAGGGAGAAGATGCTGACTGAGTCATCTCGCTCAGATTCTTGGATCACATATGTCTCTCTTCACTCTCATTGTGGTTGTGATGATACTTGGTGGGTTGCAAAGCACTAGAAGAATCAATCATAAAGGCTGATAGATATTAAAAACTTTGGACGGACTCCAAGCAAATAATTAAACAAAATACATTTGTAATGTAGTTCAAATATGAGTTGCCAGCATCAGAGAGATAAGTACCATCTGTGCAAACTGAGACTTAAGTAAAAGTCTTCATTCTGCTAGTTTTTTAAGCTCATATTCGACTGACATGATGGTGTTTATTGGATTATGCTCTAGTGTGATGCTACTGGCCATTATGGATAGACACAGTAAGAAACGGCCTAATAGAATGCATTCATTGTCACGTCTACCTTAAAGATATTTTTAGAACATTATTCATTATATTTTCCAGTGCCTTTTCCTAGGACAAAATTCCTTAGGAAGGAGAAAATTTCTTTTTAGAAGGGCTATACATGTCTAGAGCAATTAGTTTGTTTCCTGCCTTAAAGAAACTAGATATTGTGTTACTGATTAGGATTCAATGTTCCTAGTTAGAAATAAATATCTTAGAAAAATGGAACTTGGGGTGCCTGGATGGGTCAGTCAGTTAAGCATCTGACTTCAGCTCAGATCATGATCTCACAGTTTGTGGGTTCGAGCCCCGCATCGGGGTCTATGCTGACAGCTCAGAGCCTAGAGCCTGCTTTGGATTCTGTGGCTCCGTCTCTCTCTGCCCCCCTCCCGCTCCCACTCTGTCTCTGTCTCTTTCAAAAATAAATAAATATAAAAAAAGAAAAAAGAAAAATGGAACTCATGGTATCCATTTTAGTACTAGACTTGCTTTTGGCTTTATATTATGCTACCATTGTTTTTCTCCTTGAGTCTATACACATCTATTATGTGTTTTCTTTCTCTATTTTATTAATTTTGAAAACTAATATATCCATTTATGTAGCAAAGTGCAAATAAGTTCATTCAAAAATACTTTTTGAGCATCTATTAAGTGTGAAGAATTCTCCTAGGTGATAAGGATTCCACATAAACAAAACTGATGTGGTTCCTATCTGTACTGATGGAACTATGTTTGTGAAAACATGAAAAGTTTATTAAGGCATGTCTAGAAAATAGATATATTTTCTCTCAGTGCTCCTGGGCAAATTAACCTCTTTGAAGCTGTCTTCTTTTTATTAAGCTTGGGAATAATAAAACCTTCTTTCTATAAGATTTTTTAAGGATTATATTAGATCAAACACTTATTGTGTGCCTGTCATATAATAGGTTCTCCATGAATGCCTTTCGCTTTTCCCAATTAAAACCATAATATGGGGCGCCTGGGTGGCTCAGTTTGTTAAGCATCGGACTCTTGATTTTGGTTCAGGATTCTTGATTTCAGTTCAGGTCGTGATCTTGCAGTTCATGACATGAGATCGAGCCCCATGTTGAGCTGTGCGCTAACAGCTGCCGAGCCTGGGTGGGATTCTCTCTCTCCCTCTCTCTCTACCGCTCTCCCACTCGTGTGCTCTCAATCTCTATTTCTCAAAATAAATGAATAAACTTTAAAAAAACATGATATGTTTTGTTTAAATGCTTCTGGTTTAACAAACTCTGCTTTGGAAAAATGGATGTTTTGGATTCTCTGTTAAAGCTAAGGAGTGGATGCTTAAACACAAGTTTCATTTTATTAAAGACCCAACCTAAAACATAAAGAGGTTAAGAAGGAAGGAGGGCTTAAGTGAGTTTTCCTCTAAAAAGGAAAGGATTAGGAAAGAAGACCCCCTCGGAAGGAGAAAGAGCTGGTTCTGATTAGGAGAGACAACAGACTGATATGACAGAGCTTCCACCCAGATCAGAAGTTGAGGGCTCCCACTTTCCTATCCATTGTGTTTTGCCTCCATGAAATAAATTTGGAGCAGGGAACCTAGAGAAGCAGGTCCTTTTCTTTTTTCCTGACGGACATTTGTCAGGTCTCTCTCTAGGCAGCTAAGAAAGGCAAGCACTTCTAACACGCAGCTATATCAAGGAAGTTACACTTAGCTATTTTAAGGAAGTTATTTGTTGTTTGATTTTTTCCTTCTTTCATTTCAAAGAGAGTTGGGGGAAAGCCCCTGCTAAACTTGCCTTCTCATTCATCACAGGAATGTGCACAGAGCAGACGTCCCAGCCGTGAACCCCTGCTCCAGGCACAGCCACTACACGCCTAGTTAGTGGCAGCCTATTCTGTTCGCAGACAAATTACTCAAAAGGAAATAAACATTCTCCCAAATGCTGACCCTGTAACTTCTACATGTGAAAAGCATGGAGCCTGAGTTCCATCGAGTGTGACTTAAGGTGCCTGTGAGAGAGTCCCATAATCATTCACCAAAATAGGAGACAAGGAGTAGTTCTGACTGGAAAGCTTTTCATAAGCCTAAGAACTGTCTCCATTTAGCTCATGCTTTATAAAGTACCTAAAGGAAGGCAGTCTGCTATAGTCGTAGGAAGATCCTCAGCTTCAGAGTTAAACAAAACCAGATTAAGTCCCACAACTGCCACCTTAACCCTCAGCATTATGAAAGGAAGTATGAGGACCTACTTTGCTGGAGTGTTTTAAGGATTCCATTTGATTTCTGACATAAAGAATTCGACAGAGTGTCTTGTTACTTCCCTGACCTTGCCTTTCCTTTTGTGCTAGTAACTGTGGTGTACACAAAAGACAATCTGGGATTTATAGAAGTGAAGCCATGAGCACATAGAATGAGATGGTACTTGATCTGTGGAATGTGCTTCCCAATCCACACTGGCCTTGAGCTGGCCTGAGATATAAAGTACATTAGAGAATTCAGTAGGGCTTGCAGTTGAAGTCCCTGAAAAAATTCTCAAATCTTTTCATTCCATAGGACCCCTTTTCTTCTCTACTGTCTGTGGATAAGTCTTATCAGTACACACAAATATACACTAATTGGCACGGTGCTTATAGCCTTTAAAAATGGTGATACCTTTTGCTTTGTCCAGGAGAAGAAAGAGATGAGAGAGAAAGGAGCAAGGAAAGAGAAGAGAAGAAACTACTGTCTATCAAATGCCTACAGTGTCCACTCCCTTTACTGAGTTCTTCCACACAGCTTTGTAAAGTGGGTATAATTATTCCCATTTTAACAGATGAGAACGGAGAAGCTCAGAAAGGTCACTTTACCCAAATTTGCACCCTTGTAAGTTGGAGTGCTGGCATTTAAACTTAGACTTTCTGCCTCTCTGTCCAGAGGGAGGTAGAAAGGGAGTTCAGTAAAAACTATCCACTTCAATGACACTGAAAAAGCTGGTTTGCCATAGTGTCTTCAGGACTTTTCACAAAAGTTACCTAGTGTGGTACAAATTAAAGAGCATACACTTGGGGTTGAATATGACTGTGCCCAAATCCTGGCTCTCACCATACCCTCCAGCTATTTGACCTATGTAACAACAGGAATTTATCCACATGTGGCTACTTGGTATCCAGTGTGTTTGTCCAAGGAAGACATAAACTGCAATAGAAGTTCCGCGGTATCACTGAGTAGAACATGGTGGTAGTAGAAAGGCATGGCTCACAGTGTGGGCCCCTGTGACAGACAGGCTTGGCTTCTAATCGCAGCTTTCTAGTAGACAATAAAACATAGCCGTCAAAAACACAGACAGACTCTGGACTTTTGTCCCATCTCTGACACTTACTAGTTCTCCCACTGACTCTGTCTCAGTTTCTTCATCTGTAAATGGTTATAAAAAAGAAAAATATGGACCCTAAAAAGTTGTTGTGACCTAGGTACTGTTGAAATATATGTAAAGTATTCAGCACAGTACCTGGTACATTTTAGATGCTCAGTAAGTGATTACTGCTCATTACTACTACTGCTATTACTAGAGACCTGTCTTTGGGCAAGTTATTCTCTGTGAGCTTCAAGCGCCTTTTCTGTAAAATGAGGATATAATCATATCCACTTCAAGAAGTGTTCATGACAATTCAGTTGGAAACTTTGTAGCTTGCTTAATATCATTTTGGTAGTTATTTTTATTAGCTAGATGCTCTGATGTTCATTTCTTCTTTGGACCATGACGCTCTTCAGATAAGTTTACAGTTCTGAGTAATTTCCTCCGAGGTAGAAATTGCTGTGTTCATTGTTGGATGTCAAGTAAAGAACTATTTTATTCTTGGAAGCTTTAAAATGAAGAATACATCAAATGCACAAAGCCTTCTTCTTCAGGGGTGACTCTCTAACACTGTCTCTGTGCCCCCTTCATTCTCACATTGTTCAGGAAATTGTTTCACTCGGAAAGTCAGAAAATGTTCTCTTGCCTTCCCCCAGGCAGAACACATAACCACTATATTTCCACGTAATACATCACTGCAATTTTCAACTTTTTCCAGTAATCTTCAAAATTCAGTGTCTTCTCCACATATCTCTCAGCACTAAGTTCATTTGTGTTGGTTTCAAAATCACCGGACATGTACCAGTCCTTCCTTAAGACATCTTTGATTCAAGTTACAGTTTCTTCTCTTTTGTGTTATTTAACCTCTATGCCAGCTGAGTCTCCCTAAATCTTAAGATCAAGATAAGATTGACTCAAAGCTCTCCTGCACTGTGAAATTCAGCACCTCTCCATCCCCGCATCATTTCACAAGATTTCTGCAAATTTGAAGGTTGCTAAATTCTCTGGCTCTAAGCTCCTGCTTCTGTTTTATCAGTCTTAGGTTTGTGGATTTTTAAAAATTCATTCAACAAATATTTAAGCACCCATTCCGTGTCATTTACTGTTTGGGTTCTTCATATATAGCACTGAACAAAGCATACAGCTACTTCTCTGCTTTTCTCTCCTTCTTCCACACCTTGTCAATTTGAATGTGGAATTTGGCTCTATTCCTCAATTATAAGCAAAAGGCTACATCTTACAGAAGATGTTTGTAACTCCAGCAGATATCACTAAAGGTTTGGGGATATAACTGCAAGGGGAGGGAGGTTGAAGAGAGGACTAGCTTACCATCAAAAATTTGTTTTAATTATGCAAGTTTTTTAAGTTTATTATTTTTTAGTACTCTCTACACCCACGTGGGGTTCAAGCTCATGACCCCCGAGATCAAGAGTCACATGGTCTTCCAACTGAGCCAGCCAGATGCCCCTAATTTTGCAGTTTTTTAAGTCAATCTTCTTTCTCTCCTTTCTCCCTCTTCCAAATTGCTACTATATTTTAATCCAAAGTAAGTATGATTTCCAACCACCCCCACAAATGGCTTTGCAGAAAATATGAAAAGTCCATGGATGAGCCATAAAGTCATAATAGCCTTTCCCTTGGCTACTAAAATGAGATCAAAAGGTTTTAAATTATTACTGCTAAGAATTGCATTACGTTCTTAGCCAGGAGCCATTCCTAGTCTGCCTGAGATGTTGGTGGAAGAGTTTGGGGAGGAGGTGGTTTGGAAGAAACCTCAAGAAGTCTTAAGTAGGCAGGACTATATATCATCTATTCATCCATTCATGCCTTCATTCATTCAACAAGCTTTTCACTTAACACCCCTGTACTCACAAGACTGTGCTTGTAGCAACACAAAACAGAATATGAGTCTCAGTATCCAACTTCAAGGAGATCACAGTCTAGACTTTAACAAAGAAGAATGGTGATTGAGCTGGATATGAAAGAATACATAGAATTCAACAGGAAGAGATGAGGAGATGGGCATTCCAAATGAAGGGAACAGTTTCTGCAGAGACCAGAAACTTGTGTCCATACAGCCTTAACCAGCATGGTGAGTGGTGCAGAAAAGCTACCAAGTGAGGCGCTACAGGACAGGAAGTGATGGAAAAAGATTCTACAGACATAGGCAGAGATACAGGCACAAAGTGCTCCCCCCCCCCCACCTTCCTGCAAGAACATTCTATGATGCCAGGCAACTCCTACTGTTTGGACTGTCCTCTGTGGAAGTTTGATGCCCTGAGGAATACTGACTTTCTAAAAGCTTTCTAAAAGTTAGTGAGACATCAACTTTCTGAAGCCCAAGTTAATCAAAGGCAAAATCCAGTTTGTGTATTTTTGTAAACCCTTGCTCTTGCCTGTGCAGTATCATATGGAGAGAAATATTATTGATAAAAGATCCCAGAGTCCTGAAGTACCTAATTTCATTGTTCATTTTGAAGAAGAGGAAAGAGATAAAAATATTAATATGGTACTATGTGATTTTGAAATAAAAGTATAAACCTTCACAGAGTTTAAACTGAAAACAGATGAGTAAAATTCTACAGTACTAATTAAGAGAGACTTAAATGGACAATAAGCTCCATAATGGATGAATCCAAGTTAAATTCTTACAAAAACTGTCAGTCGCTTTCTTTCACTGGGGCATAGTTTGTGTCATTGCTGTACCTGAAATCACTATGGTATTAAAATATCCAAAGATAAGAAGCACACTTCTATTTCCAATTAAGTCTTCTCTAAGACAAGAATTTTTTTTAATGAGGGGGAAAAATGCAAACAACTTCGTTTTTCCTTTTCAAAGAAAAGGTCAGAGTAACTCTAAGCCTACTGAAATAATTGTTTTTTAAAGTTGTTGGAAAGGTCAGGCAGAAAAAAATATTTCTGGAATTTCTAAATCTTGATGACTTTAACATAGAAAGTTCTACAACAGAGTACATTGTGTTTTTACTGAAATTTAAAATCTCTTAAAGCACATTTGTAATGAGGTCTGTACACAATTTATTATAAATGGAAATAACACTAGAAAATGAATCTCAATTTTTTTACACTGCTGCATTAAGTTGGCCATGATTTGCATATAGGTATAGATATAAATATGGATAGATATACAATACATACATTTAAGTATGACAGAATATATATGTGTTATACCTAAAAGCAACTGTGATCTGTGATGAACTAATGGGAAAAACAGGAAGTAGACCTTTAAAATAATTGATCTTCTTAGGGCACCTGGGTGGCTCAGTCAGTTGAGCATCCAACTTTGGCTCAGGTCACAATCTCACAGTTTGTGAGCCCAAGCCCCAAATTGGACTCACTGCTGTTGGCGCAGAGCCTGCTACAGCTTCTCTCTCTCTCTCTCTCTCTCTCTCTCTCTCTCTCTCTCCCCTCTCTCTTTCTTTCTTTCTCTCTCTGCCTGCTTGAACTCTCTCTCTCTCTCAAATATAAAAATAAAAACATTTAAAAAATGAATAAAATAACTGATCATCTTGATGGTAACATTTGAGGAAAAGCAGTGTTTAAGTATAAGAAATTTAAAAGAAATCTTTGTGTTTTTAATCTAGTGATATACGACAGCGTTTCAATTAACCAGAACACTCACAGCCATTTGAATGTCATATTTAATTGAAAATTTTCATCACATCAAGATTGACTAAAGGAGAAAAAAAAACTTTTTTAAAGTGGCAAATGTTCCTAAAATGTAGAAATTTTCTGCATCACTAAATGCATCTTTCTGCATCTTTCTGCTTCTTTCTGCATCACTAAGTGCAATACACTATACCAAATCCTTTCTTTGAAGAATGGGGATATTACAGGCCTCGGGGCTATTACCCTGGTGCATCTTTCCTGATTGAATAGTCCCCAGGTGTCAGAGATAGGCTGAATGAATATAGACTGACTGTGGTACATAACTTGGAATCTTCAGAATCTTTCAAATGAGCTTATTTGCTTGTAAGTTAATTTTTATTCTAAACATGAAATTTTCTGGAAAAGTTAATTGAGAATGCTGGTTAATTAGGTTTTTGTTTTACTGTACCTGAACAGATTAATTGGCTAGAAGGAAGGAGATAATGTGGTATTGTTAATGTTGGTAGGGGGGAAAAGAGGAGTAAGTGTAAATTTTCAGATAAATTGATTTGGATAGGTGTTTAAACCATTTGGAGCTTTCTTCAATTTAGTGTTTATAGGAGTAGCTTAAGTAGAGAGGCCCCTGGGTGGCTGAGTTGGTTAAGCATCTGACTCTTGATTTCAGCTCAGGTCATGATCTCACAGTTTGTGGGTTCAAGCCTGCTTGGGATTCTCTCTCTCCCTCTCTCTCTGCCCCTTACCCACTCGTGCCTCTCTCTCTCTCTCTCTCTCTCTCTCTCCCCCACAAAATAAATAAATAAAAACTGAAAAAAAATAAATATCTTAGGTAGAGAATCCAAGACCTCTTATACTTTCTGAGAAACTTTTAAAAGTTTTACAAAATTTGGCATATGTTGATATGGGAACAACTAGGATCTTCATGTTAAGTAATTAACTTTTTTCTGTACATATAACATCAACCTACAATTAGTGTAATTTCAGTCAGTCTAATGAAATATCTGTACCATGTAGTTGCTTTTTTATCTTTGAACTTGAAAGACCATACTGTATTATTTAGCAAGATGAAATGAGTTTAGGCCAAATCTCTTTTAAATGTTAACTTAATCTATTTTGATATATATCTCAGAGTTAGGAGGAAAAAATTTTAGAGGATAGCAGAGAATCTATTTTTAAGAGATTCAGAAAAGCTTCATAGGCAGCTTAAAATTAACATTATCAAATTACTCTTCTGCCTATTTATAGTGACTTGGGACACAGATTATGAACATATTTCCAGTATAGGAGACACATACAATCTGCCTGAAGCAGAATGTAAAAATGACCCAACACTTTTGTGAACTAAATGGTTCATCAAACTGTTCTAGTTCTTCAGAATTAGAAACAAGATATGAATATGGTGCCTATTAATAATTCATCAGACAAACCAATGAACTAATTAGTAGGAATATATACTTTTAGAACTGCTGGAAATGTTTCAATAATCTCAAGGTTCTCTACACTGAATCCTTTCTTAGACTTTGAAAGTTGAGAGTCATCTTTGTTATTGTGATTATATAACTTTGGTTGAATACATTTCCTAATATGGCTCTATATTTGTCAATCCTAGAGCACATAAAACACCCTGTGAATTCTTTAGCAATCTAATGGTACCTTGGAGTTTTGCAGTTGTTGCTTGAGTTGGCCAGATCTAGACTAGCTTTGGATTTCTATTGTTAGGGCAAGTTCGTTAACTTTTTCATCTCATTGTAGTGTGGCATTATCAAATTACTCTCAAAATAATAAATAGTTCTTTTAGATACTATAGACTCTCAAATACATATAGAAAATAATTTACTTAACAAATGAGATTTGGCTGATTTATAGAATTGTTAGAGCCTACTGAATGCTCACTTTTACATATCACCTAGTTGATTATCACAAAAACCCTGCAGAGTCAGTGAAGCAATTTATAGTATCATTCCCACTAGTAACCTAGAGAAAACAAAATTCTCTGCCTTAGGTCACACAAGAATGGAAAGGGTAGTTTCTGAGTATTAAACCCTGGGTTTCCAACTTCATGCCCCATGTTCTGTGAACACAGAACCCAATTAATTAGCCTCAGTAGCCATATGTATATAAAGCCATGTTGCCACACACCACTGGGTTAGAGCGTCCCTTGGCAGCTTGGAGTTGATAGATGAGCAAATGGAATAATACCAAAGGAAAGGTAGGAGCTTGAGCCATTTCCTTCCCTTCCCGTTTTGTCAGTTGAAGGAGAACTTCCAAAAAAGGCAACATGTAATATAGAGCACAGGACATGGGTCTAGACACAATAGAGACACTGGCTTCAAAACCACTAGAATACTGACTCACTGAATGGTCCACCTGGTTGTCCTTTCAACACAGCCTCTCGTCTTCATGGGTGTCCATACACAAGGTAGGGGAGAGAGTCGAGAGGTTGTTCTTTCTTTTTTAATAGGTCTTTAAGTGGTAACTTCAAGAGCAAATTTCATACATCTATTGATATTTATAACAGTGTCCTACATTTGGAGTTAATCAGGACTGTGATTTTAGCCAGAAAGTTTGACAGAAGAGTAAAATGAACTGTTTTATGTGTCACCTGCATAATAATAGAAATGTGAGTTACAGATTTATGGTGATTAGAAAGAGGAAAACTGACTTCATTTAAAACATTCAGGCACTCCAGAAATCCTGATTCCTTTAAAGTCCCAAGCTGACGTCTTCATACAGAACAGTCCAGGCTGTTATCTGACAGCCAGAGACAAGCCATAAGCTCTGCCACAAAATAAACTGCAGAGATATTAGCAAGAGCTTGTGGAAAAGAAAAAAAAAAAAAACCTACCTGTAATACATGATTACTTCCCAATTATTCTATTTTTTTTCAACTGTTCTATATTTATGTACATATCAACTATTTTAACTGATGTACATATTAACTAATTGAAATCTCTAAGATGTATATAATTTAATAAACTTTTAGCTGGGAATAAATAACTTCCTTGGGCAAGTCAGATTTTGAAATTAAAAGTGAAATGCTTTTTTACAAGAGAATTCTTTTCAAGAAGTTCCAAACTATAATTTGAGGTCATGTGGCAGAAACCTCAATTCAGTTTGAGAAGCACAGCTCCTGCTGGCGCAGGCTGACCACTCCAGGCACGATCTTCATCTGAGTTTCTTTTAGGCAATTCTCCCTGACAAGTAGGTCATAGTCCCCAACAGGACACTACAATAGTGGCCAATTGTGGCCACCTGCGTTCAGAATGTCTAGTTTGCAGTATCTAGAAGTCTCTGAGCAGATTAGAAGTAACAAAAGGAATTCTCTGCGAAAGCTTATAAATAACCCTGCTACATACTGATTGTCTTTGGATATTTCTAAACAGTTTTCTGAGGTACCAAAGGAAGACCGCTTTGTAATCAGTAGTTGTTCACTTAATCTATGAGCTTACTGGAGCTTCCATAACAAGTACCACGGGCTGCATGGCTTAACCAACAAAAATTTATTTTCTCACAGTCCTGGAGGCCAAGAGTCTGAGATCATGGAGTTGGCAGAGTTGGCTTCATCTGAAGCCTCTCTCCTTGGCTTCTAGATGGCTGTCTTCTCTCTATGTCTTCACATGGTCTTTCTTCTGTGTCCTGTTTTCCTCTTCTTAAAAGAATACCATTCATATTGGATTAGAGAACACCCAAATACCTCATTTTAAAACCGTATCTCTAAATAGAGTCACATTCTGAGGTACTGGGAGATAGGCCTTCAACATATGAATTTGGAAGGGGGTGGGAGGGAACAGCTCAGCCCATAACGTTTATTAATCCCAGCTCATTAGAAACTGGTTTCTCGTTATCCACTGGTTGCTAGATTCAATGTCCCAGTCTTGCTTTCTGATCCTTGATTTCTGTGCGTTACTAGTCCCTTTTGGTTTAGGTCATCCCAACCCTGGTGTTTGATTGTTGACTGCAGAGATTCAGACTTAATTTGCTCATGGATAAGACCTCTTATATGTACTGTGACTATTCTCTGCCTCTGTTGCTGTTATGGAAGTCTGTTTACTCTTTACACCTCTATTTTTCAGTTGTTTGCTCCTCATATATTCTCTGTGGCCTCCAAACTCAAATTCATTACGGTGTTTTCTACATTAGCCAAAAACCAGAAGCAACCCTTATGTCCATCAAGAGTTGAATGGATAAATATTCATTCATATGAATGGTGATATATTCAGATGATGGAATACTGCGCAGTGGTAAGAATGTCATACACTTACTCCATGGATGAATCTCACAAACATAATATTGCATCTTTTGCCATCCATCTCATAAGGACAATTAGGCCATGGAGCCCATGAGCTAAGCAATAACAGTTCATAGTTGACTAATTTTTATTGAATACCTACAATATAACAGGCATTGTGCAAGTGCTTTCATAGATAATCTTATTTAATTCTCACAAATTTGTGAAGTACTGTATCTGATTTTCAGAAAGTAAAATGAAGGTTTAGAGAAAATAATGTATAAAAGGCAGAGCTGGGATTAAAACTTCTGTCCTCTGACTTCAGTCCCAGTGTTGGTGCCCACATGCCGCATGGCCATCCCTCTTTCTCTTCCACAGACTGTGGAGGCTGCACGGGGTCAATTAACTGGTAATCCCTTCAACCATACCTGACCACACACTCATTAGAGTTCACAGTTCCAAGGTCTCTTCATTCTTTCCCTAACTCTTATCCACAAGGTGAGAGAGACTATTCATTCCCTTTCAAGGGTCAGGGAGGCATTAGGGAGGAGCCAACCCACACATTACCAATGACTCCCAGAGGACTATCTAGGTAAGCAGAGGTGCCAGAGACTGATCCAGAATTTTAGAATAGGAATTCCCACAGCCTCAGCTTCTCTCTTAGAGCTGTTTCAGGGAAGTCAGGCAGATGGAATACCTTAGCTGAGACTTTCTTGGCTAGAATTGGCCTAGTTTCTTAATTTACTTTTCTTAAGTTATGTCAATAAAACTAGAGCATTTGGTGACTGGGGAACATGCTGGTAAAAACACTTGCACCTTCCAGAAAATGAGGAAAGCCGCAAAGAAGGGTACTGGGTGCTTAGGCTCCAAGTCCACTACCCTTGTTCAAAAATTAGCAATAGAATTTACCTGAAGCATTAATAAAGGGGACAAATTCCACTTCACTACCTAATAGTCCTCCTCTAGAAAAAAAACAGATGCAGTATAATTCTTCCTTGTGACATCTGGATAAATTTCCTATCTCGAAGTCAATAATTTGGTAGCAATATATTAATATATGGTCTTTCCATCTATTTTAAAAAGGGTGTGAGGACTCAGTCTCTTTGCTCTGAGATAACTGTCAACATTTAAAGGTCTCCAATTTAGTAGGAGGATGAAATTCTTTCTTGTGACTTGTTTTTGACTTGGTATATGGATATATTACTTATTAGGGGCAAGAGGTTGGGGGATGCATCTAATCACTGATTAGTAAGTTTCACAGAAACTGTTTCATGGTCTTAACCACATATTTACCTGCAAGGATTCTTATTTATTGTATTTATTTTGGAAAATTTTCCAATCTTAGAAAATCTGGAAAAGACAGAAATGATAAAGAAACCATATTTTATTTTTGTAAAATGGTTCCTCCAAAGTTTCCTTCCCACCTACCTTCAACAGTCTAAGATCTTACATACTGCACTAACCTGGCTATTGCATATGCTTAGAAACCAGACCTCAAGACCTCTTCTCCTAATTCTTCTCAGAAAGAGGCCAGGTCTCAACTTCCTTATCCTCAAAGCACCCATGCTGGTGAAGAATAATTATCATACTTTCTCTTCAATGTTGGGACATCCATCCATTTGTGCAAGTAAGATTCAAGCAGTCTGGAGTACTTACATTTGGGGAGACATTTTTCAAAAAGAAAATAATAACAAGGTAATCTTTAGGACTTTGTGTTTTTCACTGGTTTCCTTTTTCTTATAAATAACCCCAGAAAAGTACCTTGTTTTGCAAATCATCTGAGATATTTAACAAGGGACTGAAAGTAACAAGAGTAACCTTTAATTAAGATTACATTTTTGGTTGTGTATTTCTCATATTATTAAAAGTCTCTAAAATATAAATATATTATAAAATATAACTTTAAATAACAAATTTTGGATTTATCATACAAAACAAGAAAACAATACTTTATTCTACATTTACTTCTTAATTACCAAATTTATATTATTTACATAATATATAAATATATATTAAATAAAATATGTAAATATATATTGTTTATATTTATCTCAATGTTGAGATAAAATAGGTGCTAAGTAATTTAGAGCCACATTAGTCAGAGTAAACGTGATAGTAAACTTAACCAATTCATCACTGGTTATAGGTGAATGAGAACCGAGTGCTGTCACCTTGACCTTTTGTCAAGAAAGCTTGCTAAGCACACAAGTAAATAAGCCCCAGGGACACAGTGACAATTAGGCTTAGGCGGGAGAATGTTTAACCTTCTCAACAGAACAAACAAATGGTAAATTGTGGACAAATGGATCTTATTAATTAAAAATAAGTCTTATCTGTCCTTCAGAGCAAATTTCAAACATATTTACTTGGCAACATATTATTAATATTAATGAATTTTTATTTAGATGCTTGAAACTTATTTAAATGTCTTTAAGACTTTTTATCTAATTCAGAATTCACTTCCTGTCAAAGTTGGCCATATTATGTGATTTCAGTATCTTAAATAACTTGAAAACAGCATCTAATACTTGTATTTATTAAGTAAACTTGAGTGTCTATTTTATACCTAATCGTACAAAATGGTTCAAAAGAAATGAGCATAGTCTCCACCCACACAAGGCAGTTTTTTGATGAGACACAATCAAAAACCATTTTACAAAATAGAGGATTATAACCAGGTCCCTGGGAGGAGCCTAATTTTAATGCACAACTCAGGAATTTGGAGTGCAAGGCAAGAAACAATTCTGTTTCTCTCTTGAGGAACAGAAATTGAAAAAAACAGTGAGGAAAACTTTGGAACCAGTTGGTGACTCTAGTCATTGAGGGCTGTTTTTTTAATAAAAGTAGAGACACAGGGTGACTCAACTTTCTCAGAAGTGCTCCTGGATGGTCAGGAACACACCCTGAGGCAGGAGAGAATGAAGTGCTTAGCCTTGCTGTCTGGTGTGGAGAGATTACATTTTAAGAATCCCATCAATTTTACACAGCAATGTTTTCTGCCTTCGGCCTAAATGTTCCAGATTTTCTGAGTGTGTTTTAAGAACTACAAGATAAAAGCTACTGATTGGGCACCCAATAAGATTTGTAAGTACTGTTAGGGGAGACTCCCTGAATCCTAACAAAAATAGTGATAGCAGTGGCCATAGCAAAGGGGCCTGTTAGGGTGGGAACAACCACAGCCAAAATAGAGCCCCCAAAGATGACAGCAGAGCAGACCTGGGGACGCCACACTGACTCTTGAAAAGACATGACCCAGGCTCAATGTAGGCATTAGGCACTGTGGACACAGTATATAGGGCACTAGATGCTTTTAAGGGCCCATAAAAATGTTTTAATCTCTCTTAAAATCAGAGCCCCCAAAATGACTGTTATAATAATGGATGTGTAATAATAAATCCAGCCTGGATTACGTTTGTCTTTATAACAACACAGTCATAAGATGCGACTTTTGACTTTTTTTTTTTTTTTTTTTTTTTTTTAATGGAGGAAGGGACCCATGAAGGCAAAAGTGCTAGGGCCGCATGGTAGTCAATATCCCTCTGCACCAATCACTCAGGCCAAGGAGTGTGAATGTGCATGTGGGGGGCTCAGAATCCTGGTGACTTTTGTGGGTGGAGGTTTAGAGTTAACAACCATAGAGATTGTTATCCATGACTTTCTTGAACCCACTCCCTGCACAGCCCCACCACCTGCAGAGTCTGGAAGGGTACAACAGAAAGTGACTGTTAAGCACATCACACACACCAGGGGCACAACCATTATATAGGAGAAATGAAAGAATTTCTAGAGTTCCTAGAATAGGTGATGGCTTGGAGCAGAGTGTACCTCTCATCTGGAAAAACAATGCTGTGGAAGAAAAACAGGATAGTAAGGAAGAACTATATGGAAGCCCTCACTGAACCAATAGTGAATACATTATGATTTGTGAATTCTATATATGAATCTCTGGTTAAGAATCTCTGTCCATGCATCCTAGTTGTTTACATCTGGATCTGTGCTTTCTTCTATATGATTAGAAACAAGGATTAGCCAGTAGACCCAGATTTAGTTCTATTTGTATGGCTTTTAAAATTTAAAATTATTCTGTTGGAGGAGGGGATGGGGATGAGTTAACTGTAACTGTGATAGAACCAGCCTGGTCTAAACCCTCCTCTAGTTTGAAGAAAGCTACAGGAACACACAAAATGGGAAAGGACACAATATGGTAGGCAGGGATCACCAGCATTCAGAGGATACCAGGAAGCATTGTTCTGACATTTTCCCATGTTGGAAAATGACACTTACCATGACATTTACCTTCCCAAGTAAAAAAAGGTTATCCTGTCTCTGCACGTGAGAGACAAGACAACCATCAGAAATTAGCTTTTTTGTGGGTACCTTCTTACAGGTGCGTTTAAGTCCAGGGTCCAGAAGTTATGAGATTTATAATTTTTCAGCATATGCAAAACTGAATATCATTTCATTTGAAACAACGTTGTTAAACTAATATCAGTGGCAAGTATTTACTTGCCTACATGTATATATGAAGAAATATATTTAATACACTCAAACTTGTAAAGTTGATGGTAGTTTGCCTATTCTTAAAACATTCATCCTAAAAAACTACTTAATCTCCAATGTTGTAAATATGAAACTTTGGGACAATGCATGAAAATGTCAGGTTTGCTGTTTTTATTTTTTATTAGTGCTTTTTCTTAATTTTTGGCAACAGCACGTATTAATTTTTATAATTATAACAAAAGAAAGTCTATTTTTTAAATTCATATATTAGATAATTTGGGGTTAACAGTGATGTTTAGTATTATAGTCTTTTACTTTTCCCCTAACTTACTTTTTCTCCATTTCTACTTTTGAATATCTCTGTTGAAGGCACTCTGGATTATTGTTGATAGATTAAGAATAATAAAAATGATTTTTAAATTACAATCTGCATAGTAGCAGTAATAGAATTTGCAACTACAAAATTGCTTATGAATGGGACATGGAACTTTGGAATTGTATACTTGAAGTATTTTGTGCACCCAAAACCTCAGGACAATCCTAGTAAAGATGGCATTTAATAGCATCAAGTTAACATTTAATAAGAATTAAAGTGATGCTAAAGGTTATAAACCTGATAAGATCTACGGAATGAAAAGAAGTGTATATACATGAAATCTGTAGGTTAGTTTTCCATAATGATAAAACAAAAACATTTCATTCAAAATATACTCATGAGTGAAGTCATGGATGGCTGATTCTTACTGACCGTTGCACACTGAAGAAAACGTTTTTCAAAAATATTTCCTTAGACCCACACTCTGCGATTATACTGAGAAGTGGCTCCTTCTCGAAACTTAAGTGGTATAAACAACCTGCATTTATAGCAATCAGTGAGGGGGATGTGGGAGAGAAGGAAGCACACAGTCTGGGAGGTGGCTGTGCCTTCAGTCCTGGTTTAGCCACATACTGGCTTTGAGGCTTCAGCCAAATCACACCATCACACACACACACACACACACACACACCTCACTATCAATCTGGCAAAGACAGTTCGTGCCCCACAGAGCTTTCATGTGATGGTACAAATAAAAATAGATAAAACACCTAGCAGAGTACCCAGCACATAGCAGCTTCTCCAAATAATTTAGTTCTCCTCCCTATGAGACCGGCCTGGAGCCAATACCTCCACATCCAAAGATGTCTGGTAGCTTTCACAGCCTGGTGTCCAGCCTGCGAAGATCCTGGGACTTCAGTACTTTGTACTCTGTTGTTTATGTACTATGTTAACACAGACAAGTGAGCCAAAATTAGATTTTCGTAATAAATATCAATGTCACTTGCTGTACTATCTGCATTTCATTCATGTATGCCTGATCTTATAATAGAAGTTAACAAAAAGATTGTTCTCAAGAATTATTATTTGTTAGAAAAGTGATTATTTTATATATATCACTGGTGAGGAAACAAAGTGATAAAAGAAAAAAAAGAATATTGAAAAATTTTCTACAGAAAATCACCAAGAAAAATAGAAATCTCTACATATGGTGATGTTTTCCAAACAATCAATACCATCTCAAGAAATTAAAAAAGGAAGTGAGGAAAGGTGATTTTGAAGTATTATTCGAAAGGAAATAGGCTGAAATAAATTGCTGGAAGGTGTCCCAATGTGCTAATCAACTTGTAACATTGCACTATTCTTTTCTGTTGTTGCTAAGAATTACACAGAAGCATACAGGCTTAATGTACTCTAAATCCACTTGTATGCTTAAGCATATATTTCATTTTTGCTCTCTCTGTATTGTTTCAGATAATAGATTAATATTGAGTCTTTGGTGTGGTTATATTTAGAAAATTGAGCTTGAAGTCTAGATAATTATGCATACATATTTCTTACAATGTTTTAAGCCACTGACTTCAAAAACGAAAAGACTTGTATGGGTGTATCACTGTCAGCCCTGCACAGCTGCTGATAAGCAGAGTAGTATCATTCCCTGAATTGCCAAATCCATTATCAGCCAAGTTCTGAATTCTAGAAGTGTTACCCACACAAGATAAATGGACATGTCAGAGATAACACAGCTTGATTTGAAGATACCAGGTGGAGGTGGCAATATGGTCTGGGGGAAATCTTGCTTTGCTATATGAGCATATTCATTTGATTTGCCAGTGGTTGTATATGCTCTGTCTGGAACCATGGAGATGTCATTGTGGCGGACCTTCCCGTTCTGTTCTCCGACGGTACCACACTTGTAGAACAGTGAGGCTCGTGGGGTAATAACTCAAAAGCCAAAAGGTGTAAAGAAAAAAAGTTGCTAGCAGGCACTAACATGGGTGTCATGACTCTTTTCAGGTAGTAGGTGTAACCTTGAAGAAAAAGTGGCACTGTCTTCAAAAAAGTGACCTGACCCTGGCTTTGGTGGGTTTTTCTGCAAGAAATAAAAAGCACCGCATGTGTTTATTATACATCCTTTCTAGCTGACCACTGCTTTGTTCTAGAGTTCAGCATGAAAGGACTAATTTTTGTTTTGTTTTGTTTTTTGTTTTAGTGAAATGGCATGTCCGTTGCTAATTCTAGCTATAATAGTTGCACATGTGAAAAATATCTGTATGTAGTTTATGATTGGTAGCATTTCAAATAAATGGTATATTGAAATATTGACCTGAAATTTTTTGAGATGCTTATCAATTGACATCTTTTTCTTAGCCCAAGAGCAGATTCTGAATTATTATTATTATTTTAAAAGTATACCTTGTTATTTTAAATATATTAGGAATTTAAATATAAGCATGCCACTTTGTTTATTGCTATATTATTAGAACTTCTTGGAGCATGGAAAGAATTCTTCACAAATGATTTTGCTCTTTTAAAAAAATAAGCTGCAAATATATTTGTTAAACTATATTTAGTCTACAAATGAGTGTAGCTTTTAAAGCGATATCACTTTATAGTATGTAATGTTTCATCCAAATAATGTTTATAGTTTGAAAAAATGTTAAATAGTTTAATAGTGCCATAATAAATATTTTCCCAGAATTCAGAATTGTATGCATCTCTGTTTTAGGAAGTTCACATTGCTTCATAAAGAAAAAACCTGGGATCATTATGCACCCCAATTTGTTATGCAGTAAATCATTGTTTTTCTTTATTTTTCCAGAAGTCAGTTATTCTAAGGATTGTGGCCATATAAACTTTCAAGAACACATATGAAAATTGCTACTGTTATATGTGCTAATAAAATCTCTAGTAGTTGATATTCCATCATGGAGATAACACATTATCATTCAGTAATGTTAGTTCTTAAGTCAAAACACACCAAAGAAACTTTCCGCCTTGTAAAGAGATTCACACATGTTAAAATCTATAGAGAAAGTTTTTCTTTGTTTTCATAAGTAAAAGCTGCCACTCATTACATTTTAGAGAAGCAATGCCTGAGAAAATAGACAGTTTTGCTTCCTAGAGTAAATCTACCTTCTAAATACTTAAAAGCCCTCTTGCAAACCCAAGATAATAATGCATTTCCATCCTTTTTTGCTGCATGGAAACTATCAAGATTTATCAACCTCTGGAGTTATTATTGACCCTAGCTCTTAATTACCTTTCAGATAACAAACCCCCATATGTTCATTTTTGTATCTTTGCCTATGATATCTCTATATGCTACATTTGTATTTTAAGTAGATTTACAGCACAGATATTCATATGTGCTCTTAGTATAAAATTATTTTCTCTAGGGAAGCTTTGCCCAGAGACCTGAGAAAATGGACGTTTTGTTTTTAAAATGGTTAGAGATTATTTAATTTTTACATAGTATAAGATGTTTCTAATTGGGTTGGGAAGGTGATATTTTGTTTTGTTTTTTCCATTATGCCATATCTACTCACAAAAACTTAATAGTCTGGTAAACTAAAATGACAGAAAGCCAATATACCCCTTTACAGTCCCAAATTCTGCTTGTGGGAAACAAAAAATGTGGGGATATATATATATATATATACACACACACACACATATATCAGTGCCTCAGTTATCAACCATCCTTTATTTACACCTAGATTTATAGGATTCTCCAATTAAAAGACATTTCTAAACTTGCATTAAAATTCTTCAATCTCAAAAACATTGAGAATTGCAGACTTTTTTCACCAAGGTCATACTATCTCCACAAAATAAACAAGCTGGGTGAATTTCTGTGATGTTAAGCCACTGAAGAATTTTTAGAAGTTTTATGACACTTTTACTCTTTTTATGCCCAATCCAATAAAAAATGACAGACTCCAGGGACCACCCAGCAAAACCCCTCTGTGGGAGTCAGACACTGATCCTAATCCTGATCTCAGATGCAGACTCTGTCATTCAAAACATTTAAGAATGTTATAGGAACAATTTGTAAATTAACATAATAGACAATCCATAGTGTTTTTAAATCAATACTATAAAAATTATGTTCATGTCATGCAAATTGCTTTAAAAAATATTATACATATAAAATACTATGTTAAAATTAAATATGTCAGCTGTAAAGGTGAAAAAGTAGGTAACTAAAAGTTCACAAATAATCTTTTTTCAGATTTTGTGTGTTTTCTCCTCAGCCAAAAGCCTCAAGATTCACTTGCAGCAGCCTACCTCTTCATTTATGTTGGATTGCTCTTTAAACATTAGAATATCTTGTAATAATAAGTTAAAGATTTCTCCTGACACAAGTCATTGTTGATTTCACTGTTATAGGGAAAAGGCTCTAGGGCGGCAGATAAGGCTGTTGCCATGGTGATGAAGGAGATACCGAGGGAGGAGTCTGCTGAAGAAAAGCCCCTCCTTACTATGACATCACAGGTGGGCAGACCCATAGGGTTCCTGTAGGAAGCTGACATATGTTAATCTATCAGACATTGTGATTTCTAACTAGCAAAAAGAAAAAAAAAAAAAAACATTAACTTGAACCAATTTTTAAAAAACACAGTTTCAATGAAATAATTATACAATATAAAATGAAAACCAAAATTGCTAAAAAAGGAAAATTCCATCATTTAGTCATTTGTGGATATTAATGTTCATTACTCAACTTTAGTTTTAAAAAAATGTATATGCAAGTAAACCATGTTGCTTCTTTATAAAGGAATCTTGTTAACAACTTTGGGAAAGAAATAACAATTAAGCTAATGGTACATTTGAACAACAACCAAAAAAAAAAAAAATCAAATTCCTGTGAATAAATACAAGTTCTATTGTATACATATGTCAGTTTACCAGTAGAATATCTAAATTTTCTTAAATGTTAAATATATTTATGTTGTGACTATGCATACTACATATATGTCTATACATATTTATGTGGATACCTAATTTACAGGAATGAGCCAGAAGTCCCTGAGTCCCCATGCAGAAAATGGCATTTGTGACCTTTCTTATACTTAGTGACCTTGAAAACAAAAATATCATCTCTATTATACACACATGAGAGCCATTTTCAGCATTTATTATTACAAGTATAGAAAAAAGTTTGCATTTGTATGCAAAGACACGCTGAGACTGTGAATCCTGTATGTCCTCAGGGACTTTTGAAACACCCTGTAAAATCCACATAAATATGTATAGTATACTCATCACCACTCTGTGGAACTATCAGTTTTAAATTTTTAAATGAAAAATATTTTTACTTGCATTTATCTTATAATTTAGATTAGATTGTTAAACATTTCTTTTTTTCTGTAATGCAATAGTAAATGCAGTGATTCAGTTCCAATTATATGAACATGTCTAGAATTAGAAACATGTCCATTTACAGTCCTCATGAAAGGCATTTATATCAAAAGCTAAATTATGGCAACTTATTTTTAGAATATCATCAGATCACATCCCCAGCTGCTGCCAACATGTGTGGTTTTATTTTATTCTAAACACTGTGTTGTAAGTAATGGAAATCATAACAACATACAACAATCAATTTTGAATAATAAAAAAAATTATTAAAGATTCCTAGGACTTTGGGTTAAATTTTATATTGTGAGATTTTTACCCATAAAGAAGAGATGCTTCTTCCCAGTCACACATAGTGGTAGTTACAAAGAAATATGCTTTATATTTACCAACGTCTCCATTCTTTACTTAATTTACATAGTAAAACATGTACAGTTTTACATTGATCTCCTACCCTTTGTAGGATCCATGTCCAAAATACGCAGCTCAGAGTTCCTCAGGTAAATGCTAAAGGAGGTGAGAACTAGTTGGGAGTTCTTGGCTAACGACAGAGCCATATTCATCAGTAGAAGACCTATCCAGATTTGCCATTGGCATAGTTGTACTACAATATCATTTCAGATTATCACAAGTTAGGACAGGCCCCAGGACCTAAGATTCTTTCCCCCAAACCATGCAATGCTATGTGCTTTCCAGTAATCCCTTTCAAAGGTCCAAAATTACCATTATAACCTACACTTGAATTTAAAATTTAACACAAAATACATTTTTTATTTTTTTAATTTAGAAAAGAAATTGTGATTACCATTTTTTCATATTCAGAACATTTGTGTGTAGCAAGTTCCTTCTTTAATCCCTGTCTAATGTTTCATTAACTGTTTTTGAGGTTCTAGTTACAATTTTACTGCATGAAGATTATGTAATGCTTTCTTTGGTGCATCATATTCTTGTTGCATACTGGCTAGTTTATGAATCAGCAAACAGTTCTGATTCATAAAACGTAATGCATCTGTTGTGATGATAATTTTATGGAATTAATTTAGTGACAGCTATGATACAATTATTTCTCAGTCAAATACAGCTTTATTAGTTGACATACTTTTTCCACTATACACAAGTGGCTTCTTCCCTGCTATGCACCAGTGGCGTGCACAAGCCAAAAAGCAGCAGAATGATCTGAAAAAGTGAGTACTTCTCATAGCAACCATAGCATCCAATCCGTGTACCATACCACATTCTTACTTGTTATCCTGTGTGAATGTATTAGTGTCTTGAAATATGTCTGTCCAAGCATCTCCTGTATAGCCCCTTCTGACATAGTGCTACATACTACTGACTACATTGACTCATCTTCATCACTGGTATGTCAATGCCAGCTGCCCATTCATAGATTCCAGATGTGTCTGAAACTAATTGCTGCTCTCTCGATAATGTCCTTAGAATAACCATAATTGATAAAGTACAAAATAAGTTCTTGAAACACTGAGTCCTAACTTGTTTACTAACTGTTCAGTCAACAGGTTGTAAGTGTAGAATAGTTTTTATTGCAGCATTTTTTGTATTTTGTGATTATTACAATCACTTTTAGAGAGATTTAACCAAACATAATCCAGTGAAGTCATTTATAGTACACTGAACAAATTGAACTAAAACGTGAGAGTTGGCCAGATGACCCGAATTCAGAAATTGCTAGGCCCTCTGAGAATTCCTCTTTTTGTTTACTTTCATTATTAATTCTGTATTAGCAAACAATATGTTAAGCACTTCATAGAAGCTCAGTTTCATGCTGTCCTAGACTAACACTTGAAGTCAAGCAGTATGTAAACAAGTGTGCATTGATGAAAGGTTTGAAGGAAAAACAGTACGTCCTCAAGTCTTTGAGGGAAAGAGTTTCTCTAGACCTGTGCTGTCCAATACAGTAGCCACTAGCCATGTGTGGCTATTGAGTGTTTTGTGACTACCCATAATTGAGATGTGCTAAAAGTATAAAATACGCACCAGATTTTGAAGATTTTATTCAAAGAAAAGTAATATAAACTGTCACATTAATAATGTTTATGTTGATTACACGTTGAAATGATCATTTTTTGGATACATTGGGCTAAAGAAAATATATTATTAAATTTATTTCCTGTTTATTTTCAATGTTTTAAAAGCGGCTACCAGAAAATTTTTAATTAGCAAGTTCTCATTATTTCTATTGCACAGCACTCCTCTAGACTGTAATAGTATAAATTAATCCAATTTGAGGAAGAAGGAACAACTATGTGCCAAAAGATTGCTTATATCATAGAAAAAATTGTTATTCTTTATGAAAATGAAATTGTTAGCAAATATTTTTTCTCATAAGGAACCATCAGAAATTTCCATTTTAACCACATCCCATAGCACTTTTTTAAGCAAGATATCTATAGAGTATAATATCTGAAAAGTGTGTGTTTCAGATCTCTTATGCTAAGGGAATTTTTTCTTCTTTTTTTTTTTTTTTTTTTTTTTTGCAAACTCAACCCTTGTTTTTCTATCTGTCCCCACTCCTGATACCTAGATACTGATATTATTTTTGTGCCTTATAAACATAAAAAGAATAATGTCCTTGATTGGAAAAAATGTTCTCAAGGCTGCTAAATATAGCATTGTTTGGGTTTCTATTACCAACTTGAAATAATTGCTTTATGTTCTCCTGCCTGCCTCAATGTTAGGACTACCCAAGCTGTAAACAGTAATATCTATTTATTTCCCCATGAACAGATCCACATTTTTTAAGTCTAACTATCCTGTCAGGAAAATATAGTTAGTTGGTTGACATTTAGACCAAGTCAAAGAGTTGCAAGTTATTACATGGTTATCCTTTACTGCGGTGGGGGGAGGAGGCAGAGCAGAACTATTAGTACGATTACTAGCTCACAAGAAATTACTTTGGTCGGGTGTCAGAGTTACCATGACAAAACTCTCAAAGTCTAAATATTTAAAGGATGCATCCTAATGATTTAATTAGTTGTCTTGGGGTTTCAGTGGATTGAGTCAGTTAACTTAGTTTTGACATGGTCACTATTTTGATGGGCACCACACAAATTTCTAAACTTGCATAGGACTAATAAAGCCATAAACAAGTAGTTCAATTATGAAATTATGAAAGAAAACCTATTTTAAAATGACACATACTTTGCATCAACAATGTCACAAATAATAAATGAATTTTCAAAATGCACAGATATACTTATTAAAATCATATTTATGCTTTTATATAAAACAAAACAATCTTAAATTTTTCAATTTATTTAGATGAGGTAAGATACATGGTATATTATTACAAACTTTTTAAATTAACAGTTCAAATATGAGATACTTGTAAACTATTTTTTAACTTATTAACTTTAACTTTTGAACTTTTAAAATTATTAAGTACTAAAGTGTTTAAAAATAAAAAGAATATTTTACTTTAAACTAAAACAACAGTTTGAGATCAACAATCTGAAGTGTAAAAATTATGGAATAATGGATTATTATCCTTTACAGACATTGTAAAATGTATTTTGGTCTGGTGTTAAATCTTGGTGATATAAGTTATTACAAACCTTTATTTAGCTCTGTACTTTTTAATGAAATACCTAAGCAATATATTGTTCAAAGATAAATAAATATATTTAAGTCACAAAACAAACAATATAAACATACACTGGAGCTTAAGTAACAGGCAGTATTTAAAAGCAAAATACTCTACTTTCATCTTGGTTAAATATTCCCTGTAGCTTAGATTACATAATAATTTAATTGTTAACACTGAAATTAGAGAAATCAAGTTGAACTAAGGCAAATGCACTTTTAGATAAAGCTTTCCAAGAGGCAATAATTTATTAAAGCTGATATTATTGTCTGCATTCCGTGCAATACTAAACACTGGATGTAAAATAAGAACCAATTTGATCCTGTGGTGGTTAATAGTTGCCGCATCAACTGACCAGTCTAAGTCATAAGTTAATTGAAGGCATTTGGCAGAATATTTCATTCACAACCTATGATTACAAGGAAAGTATAAATGTTCAATAGTCTTTGTGAATTCTGGGTGGCAGGGAAACCCCTACATGTAAATGTGCAGCTTTCTTACTTCTGCTCTTTCTTTTTGTTTCTATGTCCATTGACCATGTAAGGTTCTCCCTCAAAATCTTCAAATTTGAATCTCTGAATTAAAATCCCTGAGGGAGGGGCGCCTGGGTGGCTCAGTCGGTTTAAGCGCCCGACTCTTGATTTCGACTCAGATCGTGATCTCACAGTTGTGAGATCAAGTCCTGCTTCCAGCTCCATGGGTGGAGCCTGCTTAAGATTCTCTCTCTCCCTCTACCCCTCCCCTGCTTTCTCTCTCTCACTCTCTCAAAAAATAAATAAAATAATAAAACAGAATATAAAATATAAAATAAAATAAATAAATTCCTGAGTGAGGTAGTAATGTTTTCTTGAAGTATCACTGGCCTCCCATTTGCACTGGGCCATGTCCTTCTTCCAAGAATGGCATGGGGCAGGCCTATGCCCTTATTTTTCTCATTAGGCTTTCAAGCTTTGCATTCTTGACTGTTTGGTAAAAGCCTTGCATTTAGAAATGAACCTTTAGATAACTTTAAGTTTCCAAACATTTAAATGATGTAACCCTGGGAGAAAATGAACTTAGATTCATGGTTTAAAGCCTGCCAGGAACTTGGTAAACATTTCTGAGGACCACTGGCCTGTCTGTGAGTTGATCAAACCCAGTATGAAATTGGGGATGCCCATGTAATCATTCTTTTGTACAATTCACCATTCAGTTAGACTGTAAATCAGCCAATGTTTATTAAACTGCTGCTATGAGATACAAAAGTTACTTGGATAAGGTCTCTAGCTCCAAAGAGGTCATAGTCTAGTAGGGGAAAAAACAGGTGAAACTAAAGTTATAAGACTGGGTAAAACATGGCAAGAAGGAGATGCTCTAAGAAGACACTCACTGCCTAGTGCTGAAGAAGGTTCCCAGACAATGTGCCAGTAATGGGATCCTGAAAGAGAAGTAAGAATCTCTGACCATTAGAAAGGCTTTGAAGTGTTTTAAATATTGAGAAGAGGAACAAAGGAGAATAAGAAATGAAAATTTTAAATGTAAACAAAGTAAGAAGACAAAGACCCTAAAAACTAATGTAGTGGGTCATTTTGACTCAGATCTGATCATCTGATTAATCCAAATTGAAATTACTCTAACTCAATTATTTTTAAAAATGGAAACCTTTTGACTCACCTTTTATTATTTTTTAACATCAATATATTCTGTACTCAAATGATGAAATGAGGTAAGTTCATAAAGTGTTTTCCAACTGAAGGAAGTAACTCTAAGAGAAAGTCAATAAGTCATATCCTACCAATGAATAAGGAGAGAATAGATTGGTCTACAATTTGGAAGCAAAGTTTAGAGGAACTCTTTGGGAGATTCAGTTCATTTTGCAAGTTCCCTTTAGGACCTAAAAGATTTATTCTCAGGTCACCATAGGAAAACCATAAATTTGTTTGAAAATGAGGAGGGGGCATATGAGAAGCTATTCTTATTTATACAAATACAAATAAAATAGGCCTTAGTATGGCTAAAATAATGATTCCCAAATTCATCCAACTGAAGACACAGTTCAAAATTGGACAGTTTGAGGTAGATATTTTTACATCCTCAGTTTCTGCAAAGTCACTGTCCCATTTGGTAGGCATTTATTGATCCCCTCGTACATGAAAACATTCTATTACAAGTAGTGAAGGATATAAGTATGAGTAAGACATAGCCTCTGACCTCAGAACTTGTAAGAAAAGATTTCGTGATATTTCTTGTTTCATCTTCCCTATCTCCATCAAAACCAAAAAACTTTCAATTCCTAAATTACCTTCCCATGATATCTGAAATCTGGCCCTTTATCCTCTTCACCCCAGAGACCTGCCACCATCCCTTACTCCACCCCCAGAATTTCCCAACAGTTAAACTGTGCCCCATTTTGAAAAACACAGACTCAGAAAGTAGTTTGTTATTTCCTCTTTGATTTGTATCTATGCAAGAAAGCCACAGGAACAGCTCAGTTATGGAAATTAGACAGATGTAACAACTCCATCAGTCTGGGTTTGATGTGTGCTCAGAAACAAGACAGTAGGTGTGGAAGAAACACAGACCTTATGAGGCAGAGGAGAAGCCATACCTCAGTCCTGGACGCCATAGGGTCTCTCTGAACAGCCCCCTCTTTGGTATTTCTTTCTTCTTATGTTGAGAAAAGTCTGAGAATGCTAGAAGTACTTTCTCCAGAAAATAAGTCTGAAGTTTCATGAAGAGAGAGGCTCCAAAAAAATATTTGATAGATAGACTTACCTAAAAGGATAAGGCCTCTCAACTGCCTTTTCCTTTGTTTTTCCATTTAGACATTTTTATGTGGACAAAAGTATTTCTAGAAATATTTTTATCAAATTAAGACTATAATTTTTAATGTTTACATCTAAAAGTACCTACAGAAATCTAACACCCTGGTCTTCTAAAACCATAGTTAATCCAGGCCCATTTCACACATTTACTCACAGAGCTGTGATATAAGAATTATTATTAGTCCCTGTTTACAAAGGAATTTATATCCAAAATGAAGAAAAAAATAAAGAAAATAAGACTTCATCTTTATTTTATGTGTCTCTGAAAATGCAGACTTGCAAATCAGTATTTAAAAATCTAGAGGTTTTTAGGCACATCTTTTTCTTAAGTAGAAAACTGGATGGTTATGTCAATTTTGAGATAGGCCAATATAAAAACTCCTGAAAAAGGAAAACAGTTAATTTAGGAATTAACCACTTGCATGTCATGATTATATTTCTTCCCTTAACCATGGAAGCAGAACTTAAGGAAGTCTGGATTCTAAGAGGTGCAGAATAACTGAAAGTTAATAATTGGCTGCCACTGCTAATTAGAGACCAACTAAAAATCAAACTGAAGGATTTCTAAAATTAGAGAACAAGCCAATGGGAAAATACAATTGAATTGACAGAAATCTATTTTACATATAGATTTTCAGAAACATATCCACTGGATACCTATATAGTTAATATAGCAATATTTTCTACTCTCCCAAAATAATGTTTGTTATGCTCTACAAAAGCATCCCAAGGAAATGCAAGAAGGATATGTGCCCATAGATGTCTTGAGTTTTTTTAGAGAGAGAGAAAAGAAGAACTTTTATCCACACACATACAGATCTCTGTGTGTTTATCACATAATACTGATGGCCCATCCTAAACAGAATGTGTCACCTCAAAGTCTGGGGCCAGTATATCAGGTCTCAGTAGTGTTTTGTCCAACTGAAGAGTGGGATTGGTCCTTAGGAACTGTGATTCATTAGGTGTCATTTTCCACATATTGAAATTAGAATTCTAAAACAGTACTAAGAGAAAAAAAAGGCTTGAGCTTTAAAAACTGAAATTGGCTGCATCCAACATATGTTGACAGTGCTAAAAGGCTCATTCCCCATCCCTTAATATCTTTTTTCTTTCTTGCCCTTACCCCTTTATTTATTTATTTATTTATTTATTTATAAGCTTGCTATTCTCATTTTGTTGCAAGGCTACATTTAATTCATCTGATTCTGCAGTGTAACAAAGCCCTTTGATACCTGTGTTCATCTGTTCTCAGCTGGTGAATGAACAGCAAGAAAGCAGACCCCTCTTGAGTCCCTCCATCGATGACTTTCTTTGTGAAACCAAATCGGAGGCAATAGCAAGGCCAGTAACGTCCAACACAGCCGGTAATTCTTTCACTTTTAACTGATCCTCAAGTAGAGCTAATTTTCACTATAGTGAAATGCATATTTTATTTCTATAATGCATTTTAAGTAGAATAATGTTTGCAACCAATGAAAGCTTAGAATATATACTATTCAACATAAAATGGTAAATCACTCTGTAATATAAAAGAAACTGCAACGTATATTACCCAACCAATTTTGCTGAATATTAGCAAATGAATCTCTTCTGTGCAGATTTACATCTTTGCATCTCAAGTCACATTACAAGGAATCTTTAAAACAAAAGCATCTATTTCAGAGTAAGGTTTTAAAGTTATGGCTGGAAATATTTTGTATGACAAAAGTCCAAAAATGTAGGCAGCCCCTTCAAGCGGATTGAAATGACAAAATTAAAAGTCCTAGAGACTTGAAATGTTGAAGAGCCGATTTCATTTTTCTGTCATGTAAATGTGTTACTTGTTTCCTCTTACAATGATTTCTTTGCATATTCTTCTGGAATTAAAACATACCCAAACAGTGAACTATTATCTGTGTAGGCACATACATATAGGCACTAATAAGTATTCATCCAATGAGTGGATGCAGGATCCCACTGGTATGAATCACATCTTCTCTAGTACCCTCTGCATTTGCCAATTCTCACTGATGCTAAAACTAAGTCACTTAGGGCCCACCCCGAGGGAGCTACATAAGATGTGACGCAAAAGCTACTTTTCACCTTCTGTATCAGAGACAGCCTTTCTGCATTGATTTTATTCAGTCACCACTCACATTCAAAGGCATCTTGTTCAAATAAGGATGAAAAAATGATGTTCAGAATCAAAGAACAAAGGCTATGTTAGATTGCAGGAAAGAATTTAATGGAGAAAGGAGAGAACAGTTACGTGCTGCCTTGTTAAGTGCATCCATTTCCCCATCATGTCCTCAGCTTGCTGTTTCCTGGTATATTTTCATTACACTTTTAAGTAAGTGAAGAAAATCACGAGTGAATGAAATTGTGGGGTTTTTAAATGCTAAAAATTACAACGGCCAAAGTTAACACAAGATAGAAGCTTTATGCAGGAGTATAGTCTACAGTGTCTGGAGTCACAGTTCACAATGTCAAAACCCAGCTGTGCCACTTAGCAGCTCTTGTCCTTGGGAAAGTTGCTTAACTAAGTCTGTTTCCTCATCTATAATGGTAACATCTCATAGGTTACTTGGGAAGATTAAATGAAGCAATCTACGTAAGAGCTTAATACCATGTAAGCTCTAACAGATGTTACCATTACTGTTAGGTATCAGGTTAGGAAAACAGTATACCCGATGCTTCTCTGTTCAAATGCATTAACTTTCTTTATATCACACCAAAGCAATCATTTTCTAAATTCAACTATCACTTTGAGTAATCAAGCAAATAAAATTATACTTGGCACATTTAAGCAAGAAATTAGTAAGTTCAGATTTTACCTGATCAAATTTATCCTGCTTATCTATGAAACTAGAGCTCATTCCTCCAAAACTGGAGAGGAGCTTTGTGTCTCTCACTTCAGGAAAATCCATGAGAATTGGATGCACTGAGAAGTTCCCATTGTTCTAAAAAAAAAAAAAATCTGCAAAGGATAGAGTTCTCAGATCTTGATTCCAGTACCTTATGCACTTTCCAACTCCCACTAATGCTAAAATTATGTCACTTAGGAAGGGCCCACCAGAGACAGCAACATAATACTTGATTCAAAAGGCACTTTCACTTTGATTTTTCCAACCTATGAAAGAGATATATGAAATATTGGAGAAAAAATTCAAAAGAAGATGTAATTTCTTACGATTGCAATACTACAATATTGCCTTCTGTATACGTTTTCTAGACTTTCATGACAAGATACCACAAATTGAGTGGATTGAACAACAGAAATTTATTGTTTTGTAATTCTGGCAACTAGAAGACCAAAATTAAGGTATCAGCAGGGCCACCCTCTTTCTAAATGTGCTCAGGAAGAAACTGTCCTGGGAAGGACAGAAAGGAAGAAACTTTCCTTTGCTGGTAGTTCATTGGCTTGTGGCAGCATAACTGTAATCTTCACATGACATTGTTCCTGTGTGCATGTCTTCCTGTGTTTGTCTGTCTCTGTATCCAAATTTCCCTTTTTCATAAGAACACCAGCCATATTGGATTCAGCACCTCTTCTACTACAATATGACTCATCTTAACTAATTATATTTCCAACAACCCTATTTCCAAATAAAGTTACATTCCAAGGCACTAGGGGTTAAGACTTCAACATATGAGTTTTTTTACGGGGACACAGTTCAATCCACGGCACCCTCCAAAGTAGGAGTTCAAGAATAATGGTATTTTGAGATTGTGAGGTTTTCTTCTCTTGTCCTCATCACTCAGTGCATCTGGGTCACACAGATTTTTATCCTGAAGGAATACTCTTATTTGATAGTGTGTTTTTTTAATCTTAAAAGTATATCTCAAGGAGGAAACTCCGTATTTTTTAATGCCTAAGAAATACACTTTTTTCTTAAATCTTATAGAACCTACTATTGATATCTCAATATGGAACATTATTATACATCTCTAAACAGGAAAAATTTTAGCATACAAACACTTTGGAAAGAATTCCAATCTGGTCCAATAATTTTATAGCTAAGGTTTCTGGGGAAAAGATATAGTTACTATTTTCTATCTAAATTTTTAATAAAAAAATAATTTGAAATAGAATATTGTTATTTTATAGAATACTATGAAAGTACATTGACAAATCAGGACAGTCTTTGAACATTGTCTGTTACACCCCAAGTATTATGTATATCTTTATGCTTAAGGAATGGGTATTAAACATTCTTGGAGTAAAATATGGAAGAAAACCTGCTTCTAGTTTGTACCAAGTCAGTCAAGAAGACTAAGAGAGTCACTTACACTTGGCATTTTCTTCCAATAAAAAATAAAGTGTGCCACCACCTTGACATTTACTTAAATATTTAAAGAACATAGTTCTTATATAAATTAGCATAAAATAAACAATATAGGAAATATTTATCTCTTCCAAATGTCACTCAAATGATAGGATTTTTTCCTCTACTGATCTTAAAAGAACATGTCAGTCTTCTGTCTCATAGAAGTTCTAAGTTATAATCTTTTTCTAAAGTATTGAATTATCTTTTTTACTTTCTGCTTGTTTCTACTTGTTCTGCTTGTTTAGGATTAACTTTTTGTCATCCAATAATGATAATATCAAGCTGATCAAATAAAGATGTTTTTAATTTTTTTGTCATTAATACCCCAAATTATCTTTAATTCATCTGTAATCTACATGGTATCTAATTCCTTGACTCTCTCAAACTGTATCCCTACATGGTAGGTAAGGTAAGATCATTACTAATATCCTTGATTTTAAAATGACAAATAAATACATATTGTCACAGATGCAAATATCAAATGTTCAGAAAGTAACTAGACAATGGATATTTTAAGATCATGATTACATTATAGAACAACTATTTACTCTAAAATTTGCAAAAATAACTTGTTGGTCTATAATCTCCCAAAAAACCTAACATATGTCAAAGTGCAGGAAAGAGTCTTTTCTAAAGACCAAGAAAAACAGGGGGTCCTTGGTTTGCATTTATCAATGTGCATAATCTAAAAAAATTTTATCCCCAAACTTGAGCCATTAGTTGGATACTATAGAAGAAACATTTTTCATGATTTAAAAAAAATAATTTCAACTCCTTATATGAGACCTGTGTACCTGTATAAGTGACCCATATGTATAAGGGAAGAGCCACCCTTAACAAAGTTCACACTCATGTCACAGCCACCCAGTTAAATATTTTAATTGCAAAGTTAGTGTAATATTTACAAAATACATTTCTATGAAGCCCAAGTAGCTGTGAACCCAATGGCATGCCTCTTGAGAGAACTTAGAAATGTAGGAAGTAGCTCTAATTACATATTCAGATAAAATAAGCAAAAATTTGTTGAATTATTTAAGTCCATTTTATCTATTTGACATCACTGGCAAAATTATTCCTAAGAGACTTTGCTTTGTAGCCACTATACTAAAGAATACCATTTTTCTAGAATAACTGCGTAGCTTACAAAACAGAACAGAGATCTCATCAGCTCCTTGTGGCACATTCTGTGGCTGCACCAATCAGGGTTGTTTCATGATCTGCTCTCTCTAACCACTCCATGTAGATTTATTCCTTAAGAGAAATACACTAGAAATCTGAGCCTCATTATACTGTAGTGGTGTAAATAGCATTGTGCTTACCATCAAAGTATCAAATCAGAGCTTCATAATAGGTGCTATTTTATTCTAACTGTTTTAAGCAGCCTAACCTCCCACAGCCCAAGTAATCTAGCATTCATAAACATCTTCAGTGCCCTGTAGGAGCCTTGCAGTTCAATACGTTGTGATCTTCAATTAGGTATCCTTGAGATAAATGGAAACAAGTACTTACATAGCATCTTACATCTTACATCTTCAGGAAATTCTATCCAATGAAACTAGGTGATTTAAAAAAGAAGTAGGGGTGCCTGGGTGGCTCAGTCAGTTAAGCATCCAACTTCGGCTCAGGTCATGATCTCACAGTTAGTGGGTTCGAGCCTCGCATTGGGCTCTGTGCTGACAGCTCGGAGCCTGGACCTTGCTTCTGATTCTGTGTCTCCCTCTCTCTCTGCCCCTCCCCTGCTCATGCTGTCTCTCTCTGTCTCTCAAAAATAAATAAGTGTAAAAAAAATTTTTTTTAAAAAAAGAAGCAGTTTTTGAGATTACCAACTATTTAAATTCTGCCTCAGACTACCCAAACTGCCAGACTGGGAATAACCAAAAAAATAATCAAAGCCGCACCAATGGAATCAGCATATTTCTTCCAGGTTCAGATAAAGTGTAGTGAGGAGTGGTAACAAACACATGCTTGGGAGTGACAGGGCCTGTGTTTGCATCCTGGCATGGACACTGATCTACAAGCTGTATTAGTTTCCTATTGCTGCTGTAACAAATTACCACAAATTCAGTTGCTTAAAAACAACACCAGTTTATTGTCTTATAATTCTGTCAGTCAGCAGTCCTAAAATCAAGGTGTCGGCAGAGCCACATTCCTTCTGGAGGCTCTAAAAGAGAATTTGTCTCCCTGCCTTTTCCAGCTTCTGGAAGTACCTGGAATCCCTTGGCTTGTGGCCACTTCCTCCATCTCCAAAGCCAGCAACATAGCATTTTTAAGTCTATTAGTTTCTCTCTCTCTCTCTCTCTTTCTCTCTCTCTCTCTCACACACACACATAAACATATACACACATTTTCACATCCACTGTAAGAGGTGGTTATCTTCATTTAGACACACAGATTCTGGAACTCAAACTTTAATGTGTCTAAGAGAATCTTTAAAATCTGGTTACAAAAATCAGCAGAACAATACCCCCTTCCATGCCAAGGTATGCCTCCTTCGAAGCCCAGATGGAACAGTGAGACCCTTATTTCAAAACTATTAACTAAAGTGCATGTGCATGCAACACACTCACACACATGTACACACACACACACTTGCTAAAATGCATTTGTCTTCCTCCAGAAAGCAAAAGGCTGCATCCATCCTTGTATGCTTTTGAAATCGTAGTCCCCAGGGACTATCTCAGCTTCAAAGCTTACCATTCAACCTCCAAGCCACCCCCTTCATCAAGTGGGTAACAAATAAGGCCTTTTGTGTGTGCCAAGCATTTGTTTCATGTTTGCTGGGAAAAGAACAAAGGACACAGAGCTCAGAACCAACACAGGAAGTGCTCAGGCCAGTTTGGAGAGGGAAAGAATGTTACTGAGCGAAGTTTGAATATGCGGTTCACTCTTTTAGTAATTCATTTGTTCTGAATGGTGAGAAGCAGATATAGAATTAAATTAATACTCCATCAGTTATTATTCCGTAATAAATATACTTCCTATATACAAGTAGACAAGTCCTATATAATTTACTGCTAAAAGAAGTGTAGGAGCAACTGACTAATTCCTAATTGTTTGTACAATTAGTAAAAAGACATATATGGCATTCCCGAGACTGTTACCCACTTCCTTCCTTCTGTTATAAGGAAATTTTGGTAGGCCTAGAATCTCTGCCAACATAATAGTGGCCTGGAAATTTCTGTTTAAACATTCAAAGAAAATGAAATGTGTTACATCCTAGTCTATGTTGGCCGCTTGCCATGTTTAAATTTGAGACACCCAGCCAGGCGGCTTACCTCTAAAAGCCACTTCTTTCTCCTCACGTTGAGGTTCTTGCTAGCCACATAACACTCCTCATATTTCAGAGCATCTTAGCATTGGAAGGGGGTTCCCATCTCCTCCGGAAGACTCAGAGGAGATAAGCTGATGCTCTCAGGCCATTTTATGATAAATTTACTTCGTAGCATCCTCTGTAACCAATATCTTTGTCTCATTCTCTGTTTTATTCCCAGTGATGTTCCCCCTTTCTGTCATCGTATGGATCTGCTTCTTGCCCAAAATAGAAAAACAACAGGGAGAATAGGAGGAGATTAACAAAAAGAAAAGCATCACAAGTTGGCCACCAAAGAACAGAAATAACATTTTTTGAGTACCTATTGTATGCCTAGCACTTCACATATTCAATATACAAATTAGATGAGTTAATCTTCACATCTTATCTAAAAGATAGACTTATTAATTCTGCATTTTTCAGAGGAGGAAACTGAAGTTCAGAGAAGTCAAGAAACTTACTCCAAGTCACACAGCTAAGCAGTGGTAGAGTCAGGTCTTTCCACTTCACCATTAACATCCCATCACTGTGATTTGTAAGTGAAATCAGAAACTGAGAATTTCTCAATTCTGTATTGAGAATAAAGCTTGACAAACTATCCTAAGGACGCTATAGGGGTGGTTAGCTCATGAGGACAGTGGTACTAAAGAAACCCAGGTTGTGAGTTCAACTGAGGTCTGACCCACCTTGAGTGCAAGGGGGGAGCAGATGGAAGAATGTTGAGATATCCACAAAAATCCATTCCCTACCAGGAGGACCTGCTGGGAGATCAAAGAAAAGGAGTGGTTCAGTCATAGTTGTAGACAGTGCCAGAAAGGGCTAACACAAGGATTTCTCTGTCACTTTGATGACTTTCCTAAACTAGCTGGGAGTAAAGTGATTCCAGGCCAGAAGTCAGCCTCTTCTGGTACTTGAGCTGGTAGAGAGGCAGGACTGGAGGGACCTTCCCTAATTGTAATTTTCCATTTCTCACAATGAGCTACTCAAACCCTGGTTACTTGCACTGTAAGAGAGAGAAGGATGAAGAGTTACAAAGCTTGCCTTTTTAATTCTCATTTGCCTAGTTTGCATCTGAACAAATGATTATTTCTGTCTTCACTAGAGTATTTAATACAATGTAATCAACATGCTGGGAAGTTAAAGTGTAGCCCTTCTATGCCTTGTTATGTTGAAATTTAAATTTGCATATTAAACAGCAAAGGCATAACATGTGTACCTATTCATCAACTATGGATTATAAGATACTTCTCTAGTGTGAGCCCAAACAGCAAGCCGTTCTCTGATTGAACTGCTTAATTAAATAAAAAGTGATTAATAGCATTCCTTTATATCCTATATGCTTTAGTAGTTTGAAGTTTAAACACAAAGACATTTAAAAAGTTTTCCAAATCTTCCTCATAACTGTTTTGCAAACTTTCATCCCTGGTAAAGCTGGTCTAAGTCCTATTTTGTGGGTTTGTACTGTGCCAAGTAAAGGAGAACACACGGCAAACTTTCCAGTCTAAACACAGACCATCTTTACAAATCAACGGTCATCTCACTTAATTGCATACTTCTGACCACAATATTCTTCTGCACCTAACTGAATCCTATTTTTAAAAATAATTTCAGAGCAGTGAGTGGGCTTATCTTAACCTCTTCCATGTTTGACAGTATTGACCACAGGCTTAGATCTCCTTGACCTGAGTGAACCCGTCTCTCAAACCCAAACCAAAGCCAAGAAGTTGGAGGCCTCATCGAAAACCTCATCCCTCAAGAAAAAGGCTGATGGATCTGAACTCATCAGTGCGGATGCTGAGCAGAGAGGCCAGCCTCTCCGAGGCCCAGAGACTTCATCCTTAGATTTAGGTAAGGTAATAGCATGTGTCGCCTGCTGCTTACTCCTGCCTTAATACAAGGAAATTCCACAAATGACATTAAAACCATGGGAAAGGAGTAGAAAAGATTAATTCCATGTAGGAAATGGGCAGCACACACTTTTGTTCTTGGATTAAATGCAGTTGGGGCATTCAATTTTGCATAACTGATGTGGATTCATTCATTTATTTATTCAACCCACATGTGTCAAATTCTTGATAGATGGCAGGTGCCATATGAGGCATTGGCGTTACAAGTAAGAATAACACGTGAATCTTGCTCTCTAGGAGAATTTAGTCTAGATTGGGAGGTAGCCAGTTGTGAGAGAGAGAAAATAACTTTAACACAAGGTCCAGGAACAGCCATCCAGAACATGTAACATGCATGGGGATGTATCTGATACAATAGTAACAGCTACCATTTATTGATGGCTTATAATGTCCAGGACTATGCTTGCATGATTTACATGTATTAGCCCATTAATTCATCATAACTCTGAAATAAGTGAGGAAACAGGTTTTCAAATTTAAATAATCTGCCCAAGATCTCAATATAAGAAAGAGCTAGAATTTGAGGCTAGTTCTGATTAACGTCAAAGCCCATCCTGTTTTCTACTGTATATCTTCCTGAAAAAGGAAAGCTTAATTCATCTCATGCAACCAGTCAAATTAAGGTCTGCTTTATCAGGAGAAAGAAAAACGACAAGTATTTCAGAACATGTCCCCTCTCCCCTGCCATGTCCCTCTCTGAGGCCTTTGTCTTTGGAGAAAAACTTTATAAGTATCTCCAGTACTTCCTCACTATCCACGTGTTCTAGGTTTAGTCAGTTGTACAAATGAATAAATGAAATTTACACACTTATGTAAGGATATATTAAGTTCATAACAATATAACACAATAAACTTAAAAATGAGACTTTTATGTCTCTGCTTTTAAGAAGATGTTCTGTGAAGAAGTCATAAAAATACTTAAAGAACTATGGAGGACATTGACTACCTCCTATCTTTCTATAAATTAAACCTATCTTTCTATAAATTAAAAAACTGGACCCCAAGGCTGTTTAAGTGATTTATTTACAGTCACACACTTATTAATGAAAATGAACCCAGCCAAGTTCTTTAACTGTAAGAATTAAACCACAGGGAAAAAAATTGTTCTAGCATTCTCTTGACTTTCTCCATTGCATCTTTACTTTCTCTTCCCATTATTAATTCACTCCTTTGATGAACTTAATCAGTTTATACAAAACCTGTGAAAAGTGTTCCACTTTCTTCTCACCTCCTTTTAACAGTGAGGCTCATCTCTTTAAACAGATTTTTTTTTTCATTTATTTCTTTTTTTTTTAATTTACATCCAAGTTAGCATATAGTGCAACAATGATTTCAGGAGTAGATTCCTTAATGCCCCTTACCCATTCAGCCCATCCCCCCTCCCACAACCTCTTCACCAACCCTCTGTTTGATCTCTATATTTAAGAGTCTCTTATGTTTTGTCCCCTTCCCTGTTTTTATATTATTTTTGCTTACCTTCCCTTAAATTCATCTGTTTTGTATCTTAAAGTCCTCATATGAGTGAAGTCATATATTTGTCTTTCTCTGACTAATTTCGCTTAGCATAATACCCTCCAGTTCCATCCACGTAGTTGCAAATGGCAAGATTTCATTCTTTTTGATTGCCGAGTAATACTCCATTGTATATATATATATATATATACCACATCTTCCCGGATATTTGGGTTCTTTCCATACTTTGGCTATTGTTGATAGTGCTACTATAAACATGGGGGTGCATGTGCCCCTTCGAAACAGCACACCTATATCCTTTGGATAAATACCTAGTAGTGCAATTGCTGGGTGGTAGGGTAGTTCTATTTTTAATTTTTTGAGGAACCTCCATACTGTTTTCCAGAGTGGCTGCACCAGTTTGCATTCCCACCAGCAGTGCAAAAGAGATCCTCTTTCTCTGCATCCTCATCAACATCGGTTTTTCCTGAATTGTTAATGTTAGCCATTCTGACAGGTGTGAAGTGGTATTTCATTGTGGTTTCCATTTGTATTTTCCTGATGATGAGTCATGTTGAGCATTTTTTCATGTGTCTGTCAGCCATCTGGATGTCTTTGGAGAAGTGTCTATTCATGTCTTTTGCCCATTTCTTCACTGGATTCTTTGTTTTTTGGGTGTTGAGTTTCATAAGTTCTTTATAGATTTTGGATATTACCCCTTGGTCTGATATGTCGTTTGCAAATATCTTCTCCCATTTCATCAGTTGCCTTTTAGTTTTGCTGATTGTTTCCTTCACTGTGCAGAAGCTTTTTATTTTGTTGAGGTCCCAATAGTTCACTTTTGCTTTTGTTTCCCTTGCTTCTGGAGACGTGTTGAGTAAGAAGTTGCTATGGCCATGGTCAAAGAAGTTTTTGCCTGCTTTCTCCTCTAGGATTTTGATGGCTTCCTGTCTTACATTTAGGTCTTTCATTCATTTTGAGTTTATTTTTGCGTATGGTGTAAGAAAGTGGTCCAGGTTCATTTTTCTGCATGTCGCTGTCAAGTTTTCCCAGCACCATTTGCTGAAGAGATTGTCTTTATTCTATTGGATATTCTTTCCTGCTTTGTCAAAGATTAGTTAGCCATACGTTTGTGGGTCCATTTCTGGGTTCTGTATTCTGTTGAATTGATCTGAGTGTGTTTTTGTGCCAGTACCATTCTGTCTTGATGATTACAGGTTTGTAATACATCTTGAAGTTCAGGATTGTGTTGCCTCCAGCTTTGATTTTCTTTTTTAAGATTGCTTTGCTATTTGGGGTCTTTTCTGGTTCCATACAAATTTTAGGATTGTTTGTTCTAGCTCTGTGAAGAATGCTGGTGTTATTTTGATAAGGATGGCATAAACAGAATTTCTTTTTATAAACATGCCAGAAGTGTCTCAAAGTCACCTCCTTAGCTAGAGGCAGGTAGGATAGTACTCCATATGTTCATTCCATGGGGGTTCCATGGACTCATACACAGAATTCAGAATGCACACAGCTCTTGAAACAAATTCAGGTAAAAGAACTTGATTGTTTAACTATAAGTAAACCAATGTTTCTTAATGAGTCTCATTTTTATTTAGCTGCACATGTTTTAATTAATTTTCATGCAACCTTAAAACACTGGTCTTAGGTTTAGGAGCATCAGTTGAGTGAAGTTCACTTGTATAAAACTTCTTAATCTTGATCTCTCTTCTGTCTGTATCTCATATTCCACTGTCCTTTTACCCCTTTCCCATCTCCTTCATAGACATTCAAACACAACTGGAAAAATGGGATGATGTTAAGTTTCATGGAGATCGAAATAGCAAGGGGCATCCAATGGCAGAAAGAAAATCATGCTCTTCTAGAACTGGATCAAAGGAACTCTTATGGTAAGATATTGTAATATCAGAAAATAGCTATTGATGTGTCAACTGTATGGGTATTTCTCCTATGTACTGAAATAGCCAATGAGTTAAATCAATCCAAATACTTGGTGCCATGTATAACCCCCTATGTATCAATGTTAGTTATCATAGCTTCTAAAACTAAGTATTAAATCTGAATTGTCAAAAATTCAACCAATAATGACTTTGGTAGATTCATAACCAGTATTCAATATTTCTTTAATATTTTTTGATAATTTTCTGAATGTGTAACTGAGCCGATCAATAAAAATAGGTTTATGTATGTATGTACATATGTGTGCATATTCAATATATTATATGAATGGCAGTTAAATTAAATGTTTCTGGTTACACAGGTAACCTTTTCTGACTATCTTAATCATCATTGTCAGATAATACACTAATTAAGAACAATCTGTGGATGCTCATGAGAAAAATTGGCCACCTGAATTTTACCATGTTTTTAAGTCTTCCTGAAGGGCAACATGTTTCAGTCTCCTGTTGCCCCTTGTACATCTCCACTTATTGTGACATTTCAAATTCTGTGTAAAGATCAAATCACACCTGGGTCACTGTGAGACACTCCCCTCCCAAAATACTTTTAATAAAGCAGAACTGTTTGTAAGAAAAATGGGATTGCGTTTATTTACTTTTTGTACATAATTGAACTGAATTCTAAATCAATCAGATTTAGATTATGCCTAGCACACTGCAGCCACTTAAACTTCAAACTTGGTTGTGTAAAATGATATAAAAGCTCTCTTTTTCATCAAAACTCTAATGAGAGCTTTGTTATCATGACTCTCAATGATCCAAATTAACTCAGTTTCTTGACTGTCTTCCTAGTTGAATTTGTTTCTTGATGTAATCTCCTTTTTTCATCCCCTCTAGGTCCTCAGAACACAGATCTCAACCAGAACTAAGTGGTGGGAAAAGCGCCCTGAACTCTGAGTCGGCTTCAGAATTGGAATTAGTGCCTCCAACACAGGTCACAAAGCTGATTCTTTAATCCACCCACCTTTTCTAATAGATAATTTATATCATAAATATTTTATTTAAATTTTCCCCAAAAAAAGTTTGAAGTATTTTTTTCTGTATTTCATATGCTTTCTCAGTAATCTGTCTCAAAGCTTGAGACAAATAATGATATATGTGTCTATTTGGCTGGAACATGTCTCAACGAATTCACTATATATTTAGCACTTTTTCTTTGTTCTACCATTTACTTTTCCATCGTTTTGCAATATAAAATCTCTTCTACTCCAGTATTAGCAAAATTTATATAACAAAACACAAAAAAGAGGAACTTACCTAGTGACTCTTCATTCACATGTATGCCCTGTGGACCAAGGTACTTACATATCAGGATCCTGACTGTCACATTAAAGTAAATTTCATGTTGAAGAATTAATAATTACAGTATTAGCAGCAATTATAATAGTAAGAGCTACCATTTGTGAATGCCCACTAAGTATTAGGAACTTTACTATGTGCTTTTAATATGTTACATCCAATACTCAAATAATCCTATGAATTGTTATTAGCCTCATTTTAAGGATCCTTTAAAGAGTCTTGGTAAAGTCAAAATCCTTTTTCTGAGACACCCAACTAGTCACTGATGGAAGTATGGTATGAACTGGATCTATCTGTCCACTACTTGACCCTCAACTCCAGTGTAACTGGCTTGTCTCTAACCAGTTCTCTCCTTTGGGTAATACTACAAAGAAGGCCAAAGTCAGCCTCAATCTTTTCATTGGCACAAACACTCTCTAAGGATGCAGCCTTGATCTAAAACCACAAAGATCTCTTAAGAAATGTGTCTACATTCATGCATTCTGCAATCTAGTTGAAAGTAAGTGAGATGGAGTAAGCAAGAGAAATTTTCTTGAATTTACTAGATCAGACTAAGAGATACTGTGAGGTGAAGTAAAGGGATAATTATGATAATAGCAAATATTATTGATTGTTATGATAAAGTCTTCTAATAATACATGTTAGCTCATTTGATCCTGACAAATGGCTATATGAGGTAAGTTTATTTATTACCCTTATTTCATAGATGGGAAACTAAGACACAGTGAGATTAGGAAAATTGTCCATGCACCCAGAACTGGTAAGCAGCCTAGAGCAGGAGGACACGGATAAGAAATGTTGAGGCAAAGGAAGACCACTGGAATCAACCACTAAGAGAACCGACTCCTGTCCCCATTTCTAACATTCACTGGAGAGGAGTGGGCGTTACTGCTTCCAGGACTCTGCTGGAAAACAAGTCAGCTCACTTCCAGAACAAATAAACATAGAAAGCTTAATGAATTGTAAATATAGCATAAAAATGTATTTTCATCCTCTGTATTCATTCTAAATGTATTTTTTTAATTAATAACGTTTATTAGAGAAACATTCTTATTAAGTGCATTAGAGATTTAGATTCAGCTAAAGTAATTGGTACTGTTTCATAACCTGGAATCCTTGGAAAAATTTAATGTAGCAATAGAACATTTGTTTCTGTAGAGCGGGAGATTTGGCACAGGTGGGCTGTGTTCTACCCAACGCTGGAGGGGCAGAGGATCAACTGGGGCCCTCAGTTGCCGTGGAGACCCACAATGCATTTATCTTGTTATTCCAATGACTGCTCCTCTCCTGCTGGTTGTCTGATTTCATCCCACCACAGCATCCTTCCTCTTGCTCACTGGTGTGCCGTTAAGCAAACACAATGTGCTTTGGAAAATTTGTGTGGGATTCCCGATATTGTCCTCCAAAACATAATTTAAAATGCACCATGACAGTTCTGTCTAGATAAATTGTCATGAATCCTTTACAGGCTCACCAATTATATGTAAAGAATTTATCCCTTAATTTGCTTTTTTTTGTGTTTGTGACGTTTATCCATTTTTGAGAGACAGAGCACAAGCAGGGGTGGGTCAGAGAGAGAGAGGGAGACACAAAATCTAAAGCAGGCTGCAGGCTCTGAGCTGTCAGCACAGAGCCCAAAACAGGGCTCGAACTCACAGTGAGATCATGACCTGAGCCGAAGCTATATGCTCAAACGACTGAGCCACCCAGGCGCCCCCCCACCCCCCGCTTAATTTGCTTTTTTAAAAACACTGCATGCTTTTCAAGATTTTTCTAAACTAGGAAAATCATAATCTCCTAGTTTTAAGTCTACCGTATGGTTAAATGAGGACAATTTCATGAAATGGGGAATTTAATCATCTGAAATACTAAATCACTCAAAGCAGCAAGAGCATAGGCTGATTAACCTAATTGTAATAAAAGACAGGAAGGTGTTTTAACTGTTAGAAACATACTGCCCTTAAATATATGATCTTTCTAGGTAGATAAGATGATGAAGGTGATATAAAAATTCAACTTAAAACTGGCTTGCAGACTATTCAAATAAACGATTTCAGCTTACCAAAACTTATTTCTGCTCCACTATCACACAGATAGCTCATGGGAAAATCAAGGAAATGTTTTCTTTTCTCTCAAACCAACATAAATTATCTTAGGTTCAACAGGTAACAGGTGAGGAGCTATTTGCAAGCTTTATTTAAAAATCATATTTCAGGGGCACCTGAGTGGCTTAGTCAGTTACGTGTCAACTTTGGCTCAGGTCATGATCTTGCAGCTGATAAGTTTGAGCCCCGCGTCAGGCTCTGCACTGACAGCTGGGAGCCTGGAGCCCGCTTCAGATTCCATGTCTCCCTCTCTCTCTGCCCCTCCCCTTCTTGCACTCTCTTTCTCTCTCTTTCAAAAATAAATAAACATTAAAAAAATTTTTAATCATATTTCAAAAAAATTATATTTCAGAATCACAAAGAAAATGGAGAATTCTTATGTCAGCTCCTTTTCTTTTCAAAATGGAGAACAGGAAAAGCATAGTCTGGTCTCTTTCAAATAGTGTTTTGAATACACTAATCAGTGGCAGGAGATTATGATAAATTATATAATCTCTATGTATTTAAGAATAAAGTTTCGGGGCATCAGGGTGGCTCAGTCAGTTAAGCATCAGATTTGGCTCAGGTCATGATCTCGTGGTTTGTGGGTTCGAGCCCATGTCAGGTTCTGTGCTGATAGTTCAGAGCCTGGAGCCTGCTTTGGATTCTGTGTCTCCCTCTCTCTCTGCCCCTCCCCTGCTTATTCTCTCTCTCTCTCTCAAAGATAAATAAACATTAAAAATTTTAAAAAATAAAACAATAAAGTTTCTTGACACGCAACCATGTAATTAGTATTCCCTGAAGTTAATTGTTTAAAGAAATCATACAATCTGAAAAATTAGAAAACGCTTGAAATGTTGAGGCAAAACACAGGTAATGATGTAAAATTAGCTTTTTCTATAAGTGGGTTGAGATAGAGGTGGGGCAAAAAAAAAATGAACCCAGCTTTTGCTGGAAAGTGACAGTTAAGCATTTCTTTGCCAAGTCTGGACACTGGAAGGATAGCTCCAAGACGGGTTCTTGCCAATTGAAGTTGGACTTAAGCTGCAGGAACCAGGCTCTCCAGTACTTAGTCATAGTTATGCTGCTCTCTGATTTTGCTGACCTCCACATAGAAAATGCTTCCTTCCATATAATCATAATTCCATCAAGTTGGCAGTATCCCAAGCCAGAACAACTGCAACTTTTTTTTTAATTTTTTTTTTACATTTATTATCTTTGAGAGACAGAGACAGAGCGTGAGAGGGGTAGGGGCAGAGAGAGAGGGAGACACAGAATCTGAAGCAAGCTCCAGGCTCCGAGCTGTCAGCACAGAGCCCTACGTGGGGCTTGAACTCACAAGCTGTGAGATCATGACCTGAGCTGAAGTGAGACGCTCAACCCACTGAGCCACCCAGGCGCCCCTGAACAATTGTAACTTTAAGACACAAGTGCAGATATGTTTTCTAAATTCTTAAAGGAGCAATACAACAGAAATGCATTCTTAATAGCTGTCCTATTACACACCTCATGTGTATAAATGAAATATTTCAAACATATTATTTGAAATTCTTGCAATAATCTTGGAAATCAATATCCCCATTTCTCACATGAGAAATTCACCTTAAAAAGAAGTAGCAAAGGGAAGAAGAGCCAGCCTTCAAATCACCCATCAGCTTCTAAAGCCCTGTTCCTACCCACAAGCCACCTCATATCAACTACACCAAGCTTATTCACCCGAGAGAACTCACAAACCATCTATCTCCCTTCTCATTGCAGTCCCTGATTATTACTTACATTTCTAGGATTAAGATGAGTTAAGGGATTTTAAAGAATATCACTTTCTTCCAGAAGCTTTGTAAGATAAATTAGGATTGCCATTGGATCTGAGGCCATGCACAATTTTGTGCCTCCCTCCCAAATTCATTCGGAACCTCTACTCTCTGCAATACTAATAGTTTGCATTTAAGCCCATTTCAGTTCAGCAAATGTGATTGAATGTCAACCCTCCAAAAGCTACAAGTAAGGCAGTGAAAAAATTAGAAAAAGGAATTCAGTTATAAGAAGTATCAAGACCTTATGTCTATTAGAAACAATTAGATGGTACACTATGTAGTTTTGCTTGTTGGAAGACAGTGCAGGATCCACATCAACATCCCTTCTTCCCTCTTGACAGCACACCAATGAGGTGTGAGTGAGCTACCAATGAGGAAGGAAGCAAAGATAGAAGGAAGGAGCAAAGAAAAGGCAGAAGGGCAAGAAGAGCAGGAAGGCAAGAAGGAAGGAAAGAAATATGGAAGATCACTTTCAGCATAGTAGGAAATCTGCACATAGTAGGGACTCAACAAATACTTGCTGAAGTGGAAAAATAAGAGAATACTAACAGAGGAGAAACAACTCTTGTCAAATTTAACAATTCAAAAGTAGTGGCTAATTATTGTTTAACTAAAGAGCAGATCAAAATAAAAATAACATAACAAAATTTTATTCTTTTAGCATTTCGGAAGCTAGTTTCAAAAATAATTTTTAGTTATTCATGATAATAGACTATCCCTCTCTTTTCAAAATCAGCACTGATTTGCTTCAATGTTCTACAACATAGAATTTCATAATGGTATGGAGATGGGAACCATATGTGCCCGCCTTGCACAAAGCTCTAGAAATTTGCTCTGACACATAAGGTACGACTTTTTTGTGTGTACCTTCAACAATAAATATCTGTTGACTGATCAAGAAAAAAACTGTGACCATCTCAATGAGGCAAGAGTTTATCTGTTCTGTGTAAGGAACCAATTAGTCTCAGGGCACCTGTGTGGCTCAGTCAGTTAAGCGTCCAGCTCTTAATTTTAACTCAGGTTATGATCGCACAGTTTGTGAGTTTGAGCCCCATGTTGGGCTCTGTACTGATACTGTGGAGCCTACTTGGGATTCTCTGTCTCCCTCTCTCTCTGCCCCTCCCCTACTCACATGTGTGTGTGTGTGCACATGCTCCCTCTCTCTCAAAATAAATCAATTAATTAAAAAGAATCTAACTAGTCTCTATTAACCACTAAACAAAAGTGCTCTAGATACAGATAATTTTTAAATGAATTTCTAAAGCCACACCTGACAAGCACTAACCAGAAAGGTGATAACAAAAGCCAAGTTTTATAACACTTACTATGTACTGAGCATTTTGTGTGTGCATTTACATGAGTTATTGTACTCAATTCTTGTATGGACTCTATAAGTGAATATACATTTTGCAGGTGAGAATACTGAGGATTATAGAGATTAAGTAATTTGTCCAAGGTCACGAATTACTATTAAATCCAAACAGGATTTGGCCCCAGGCAGTCTGACTCCAAAGATTATGCTTTTAAATACTGTGTTATGCTGTTACCCAAAGTCTGCTAGTTGTTATAAGATATTTTTCCTTTCTACAGTTAAGCAGCTCCCATTCCCCATCAATCTCTTTTGAAAAGATACTGAGATTTTTAAAACTGTGTTTTGCTAGGAAATCTCTAGCAGTAATGTAAAGGCAATTGTATAAGGAGTTACGAAAGACTGACATAGAGGTTAGCCAACGGTTATTATGCTAGGACAACCACAGCTACAAATACAGTAATTTTCAAATCATGATTTTGAATAAAGAGAATAAAACAATATTCTTAAAGAGTTATTTAATTCTTCTTATCCTTCACCCAGTGCTTATCATTCAGAACAAACAGCAGCTGGGAGAAAAAAAAAAAATCCTTTTTCTTTAGAGAGTGTAATACCTTAAAATCCAATTAGCTTAAACCAATTAAAATACTATTTTTAAAGCCAAGGCACTTCCAGGAGGTTGTTGTAACTGTGGGGCATTTTTCAAAATCAGGCGATGATGCAAAGTAATGCCGACATCAGAGTATATTTGTAAACTCCGGAGTTCCACTTGCCTACACGGAATGTCAGCATCTGATCAGAAGTTCTCATCGTGGGGCCCTACATCAGCAGTATCAGCATCACCTGGGAACTTGTTAGAAATGCAGATTCTGGCCCCCACTCCCACACCTACACATACTGAAGCAGAAACCCTGGTTGTGGGGCCCAGCAATCTGTGTCTGGACAAGACTTCCAAATGATTCTGATGCCCACTCAAGCTTGAGAACTACTAATATAGCCACTGTGATACCAAAACAGCCACAACTCAAATTTATGGCTATCATTGTTTTGCTGACCATTCCTCTAGTCAAGTACTAAACAATATCTGCAGCTTACCAGCATTGCTTATCTGTTTTCCCAGACGACAGTTTTTTGCCTGTAAAGAAATTAGATTAAAAAAAAAAAGTCTTGGTTGAAAGAAAGGCTGATCTTTAGGTGTTAGAATCCGTATTTCACTGTCAATCCTAAACTAGCATGTCTGGGGCTGAAAAGTTTCAGAACCTTTTTAGTTGCATATTACTCTTGGCTTGAAAACTGCCTTTGTTTGCAGTGTTTTTCTATATTTTATAACATTTAGCTTAGCTTCCTTGGACAAAATAAATGGCTTTAAGATGTGAAGTAGACAATAACTTGTCTTAGTAATGACTTAAGGCCTTTCTAACTAGGTGGAAAATAGCACTTACCTAAATAGTAATTGTACTACTGAAATAAAATTTCATTTGCACAGTAGGATTCTGTTTACACTTGCTGTTTTAAGCGGCAAAGAGAATATGAACTGCAAGTCTAGAATCCTGAGAGAGAGATTTTGCCTCTTCTTCCTGATATATTGTGCCCTTTGCGTCCTGTGGTTCATAATCCACTTGGGTCGTGAAACATTGATGAAGGGAAGCCAGTGACAGTAATGGAGTTCTGTTAGGTCAGGCTTCACAGGCAAGACAGATCATATTTCACTGGTAAAAAGTGCCTCTAATAAAAGGAGATGCCTTGGGACAAAAATATTAGTGCTTTCTCTTTCTTCTCATGCCATTCATGGGTCATTTATGACATTATTATATAAATACACAGCTTATTTCTCACCATGTGTCCACATTTTTAAAATTTATTTATTTATTTCATTAATGAGGGAACCAGCAGGAAGACAAAAGAGTTAGTTCCAAAGTAAAGGAACAGAGATGGTTGGGAAAGAAATGCCAGAAAAAGATTTCCAAGTTTGATACAAGATTGGTTAACTTTCTACAAGACAATAAGATCATATCATATTTGGTGTTAACTTTGTTACCAGGCTATACCATCCTAACGACTTACCAATTTTAAAAATTTACAAACCATCTGCACCTTTATATTTGTAAAGTGACTGAAATGTACTGTGACCCAAGAGTGTCAGATAAGGGTGGTAGCGGGATGAACAGCCATCCCCAAAAGATCTGTGTCTGCATCCTAATCTCTGGAACCTGTGATAGTCAATCCCACTTACGTTTTTGGAGCTCTCTCCCCCCAGCCCCGCCTCAGTTATCTGGGTTGAGAGAAAGTAGTAGCTTTCACAAGACCCAGAGAACAAGAGAAGGTGCTTGTTCATGGTGGTCATTGAGCCTGGCCCGCCTGAGAATGAGGCACTGATGCCCATGCAGACTTGGGTGTGTCCTCATCGCCCTCCCTCTTCTGACCACACACACTATTCCAGAGGCCTTACCTCTGTATTGCTAACAGGCCTAGCTCTTTACTAGGTGTTCTGCTAAGGCACCCTGCAGTCATTCCCCTTCCCCAGAATCAGGGCACAGGGCCTTGCTAACACAGACCTCTGCCACTCCAGGCACAGAACCAAAAAATAAGTCCCCTCTCAATTTCCTACAAGTTCCCCTTAGCCTCTTGGATTTATCAAGAAAACTTGACTGAGAACACATAGTGTTCTGGGAGTAGGAAAGAGAAATACCTTTAAGTAATTCATTCACATATTCTCCAACAGCATATCTTCAACAAGTATTTACTGACTGCTTATGGAGCAGCTACTGTTTGTGAGATACCAGGGACGCAGCAGTGAATATATCGAGGAGAAAACATGAATTAAGGTTTCAATAAATTAACCTTCCTTGTTCATTAGTGCGAAACACAGTCTAAGACTGTTGTTTATGCATAACAATTTACTTGCGCATAACAATTACATCATTATTGTTTTCAGCCCACCATATTCTTGAGGACTTCTTGGTTGATTCCCTCAACCGTGCATGAACCTCTGAGAGAGTTTTCTGTATTTTGCATCTTTCCAAAATGGCCACTTGAGCACAGCCTCCTGTGAGAGGCAGTATAGTGCAGTAGTTATGAACATGGCTCAGAGCATCAGCCCTACCACTTACTAGCTGTGTGATGTTGGGCAAGTTAATTCACTTTCTGTGCTTCAATTTCATGGAGTTGGTGATAATACCTACTTCACAGGTTATTGAAAAGACAAAGTGAGTTATAGTATCTAAAGGACTTGGGGCAGCATCTGGCATGTAGTGAGCTCTGGTATTACAACTGTGTGATAATAAGGGGGTGGGGGTCCTCTTGAGAACCAGCAATGATGGAGAAAAAAATGAAAAGCAGCTGAGCTATATAGATGGTAAGTGCTCAGTGAAGGGCAACGTTTTGCTGTGGAACAATAGTTTTCATACATGACTGCTTTTCAAAATCACCAAAAGAGCTTTTAAACATTTAGTGCCCAGACCCTACCCCCAGAAATTCTTTAACTGGTCTAGGGTGGGGCCCAGGCCTGTTCAAGTAACCCCCATAGAAGCCAAGGTTGAGCATCTCTAAAGAAGAGTAATCAAACACCTGGGTAAAAGGCAATAAAAGGGTGTAGAGAGCTTCATTCCACAAGCATCCCTCTTCCTGTTCCCCAAGGTCTAGCTGCCTTATCAGGACAGTCCCTCATCCTGCAGTCTGTAGGCATCTTTAGGGTACACATCACTTGTCAGGCCCTAGGCTGGGTACAGGGGAGAACAAAAGTTCGCAGACAAAATCCTACCCTCATGGATCACACAGTGTAGCAGAAAGATAGACAAGAAAATAAGCAATTACATGGAGAAAAAATCACACCCTGAGTTCTCATGGGGAAAGGTCTGAACAAACCACAATATATACTTTACTAGGAAATCCCTGGGAAAGAATAGAGTGGATCTATAAATACAAAATATGGACACTCTCCAAGATTGTTGAATGAAGAAAAGTAAGCTACAGAATAGCATACCCTTGATGTCGCCAAAATTTTTGTAACACGTTACTGTCTAGGGTACATAAATATATATGCAACCAAAAAGAAGTTCTAGAGGTACACCTCTTCCATGATTTTGAAAACATTAATTTTTTTCAAAAAGAATGTATTTAGTTTTTGTGAAATTAAAAATTAGCAACATTTAGGGGCACCTGGGTGGCTCAGTCGGTTGGGCGTCCAACTTCGGCTCAGGTCACGATCTCACGGTCCGTGAGTTCGAGCCCCGAGTCGGGCTCTGGACTGACGGCTCAGAGCCTGGAGCCTGCTTCCGATTCTGTGTCTCCCTCTCTCTCTCTGCCCCTCCCCCGTTCATGCTCTGTCTCTCTCTGTCCCAAAAATAAATAAACGTTAAAAAAAATTTAAAAAAAATTAGCAACATTTAAAAAATTCCAGCAGATCTTTGTGGGGCTGGAGGCTGGTCTTCTGAATATTTGCATTTAGCTAAGTGAAGATGTCTTTCACAATGTCTGTTAATTGTGACAAACTTGTTGACATTAACAAACATGATTTTATCTAAGTGACTACCACTTAACAGAGCAATGTCCTGAGGATATTGGACATGAGGCAGAGTGTGCCAATAGAAGGAAGGCAAAGGAAAGAGAATTCACCATGAGGATCTGCTGTGTATGTAAGGAAAAAGGTCTAGTAGCACCTTCCATCTCTGCAGCTTAGTTTTACCCGAAGCTAGTCCTAACTAACTGGAAGCCTGAATATCAGTTTTTAGGTCTAGGCTTCTAATGGAGATTCTCCATCTTAGCTGCATATTAGAATCCTATTGGAAGGCTACTAAAATATCAATGCCTAGAACCATGACCAATGAAAGTAAGATCTTTGGGAGGCTGGGCCTGGGCTTTGGTTTTAACATGACCAAGGCTAAGACCCACTCTTAGAAGAATCATGCATGCAGGCTCATATGCATTTTGGTACCATCCAGTTTGGGTAACATCATTCTTGCAAAGTACTCCAAAAATAGCATCCTTTGCAGATGCTTCTTAAACTGTAGGGAAATATGAGAAAAGGAAAAATATTTGTACTTTTGTATTCAGTAATTCCAGTAGTATAACACCATGCGTTTGGTTTATTTCAGGCTCGATTGACCAAAGAACAGCGCTGGGGAAGTGCATTACTTTCCAGAAACCACTCCTTAGAAGAAGAATTTGAAAGGGCAAAAGCAGCAGTGGAGGTAACTTTCTTTTTAAATTATTTTTTCTGTTTCATGTTGCTGGGAGTGGAATTCAAAAACTCAGACTTCAGCAGGATACATATGAAATGAGTCTTACTTTAATGACACGAAGTAACCATGATAATGATTATTAGAATAAGATCTGTTACCAGAGAACTTCTGACTTGGATGACTAATAAATGCTAATTCCTGTGCCAATTCTGTGATAGCTTAACAATCTGTCTGAAGTCCTGGGTCAGAAAGATCTCTGAGCCTCATCTGTGTTCCATGATGAACCTATGCAATGAATTTGCTATGCCTCTGTGAGGCCAAGTTTCATGCTTGATATTTCTGTCTCTCTAGCATCCAGCACAATGTCTGAAAGGCAGAGAAATTCATGTTCCTCCTGAAATATACATTTTTCTAACTGAGTGAGGTAAAAAGCAAGGCTTAGGTATTCTATGAGATATTCTAGCCAGTGGATATCCCATCTTGACTCGAGTCATAAATTTTTACTATTAAGATTGTCCAAAACAATGGCAATGTTGATAAATCAAATGAAATGCTTCATTTGAATATTTATTTCTTTTTTAAAATTGTTCTAATGTTTATTTATTTTTGAGGCATAGAGCAAGCAGAGGAGGGGCAGAGAGAGAGGAAGACACAGAATCTGAAGCAGGGTCTAGGCTCTGAGCTGTCAGCACAGAGCCTGACGTGGGGCTTAGACTCAGAAAACGTGACAGCATGACCTGAGCTGAAGTTGGACGCTTAACCAACTGAACCACCCAGGCACCCCCCTTTTTTTAGCCTCCTAATAAGAAAAGCATAAACAGAAAGAGGAAGAAAAGGGGAAAGAAGGAAGAGAAGCCCCCAAAGAAGCAACCTTTGCTGTCTTTTTATCAATTTCCTCCCTGGTTGGAATCACAAAGAGTACATTACAGACACCATCTATGATACTCATCAAAGCTTTGCTAGATTGCTATGTAAGAGTGGAGCTTTTCACCAAACCCAAGTATGAATTTTTTAGGATCTCTATTTCCATCAATGATTTGAAATCTTGAAAATTTAAAGTATTCTTGTGATATGGTTCATTTATGTGGCTATCTTACCACTAGGATTTGGATGAAATTATTATACTATGAGCAGTCTTTCAGTAACTCCATACTTGAAGTGCAATTAAATCATATTTGCAGTTTCATATTGAAAGGTTTTATAGTCTAGGAAATAATTCTAGCCATAATTTAATATCATCATTCATCAATAAGAACAACTTTATCTCATCACAATACAATTCACCAAATTTCTTCTTTTAATTTTATCCCTTTTTAGTTTAAAAAAAGTTAATGCATTAGTGTTCTTGAATGTGATCAATTGATATATTTGACTGAGACCAGCTGAGTGCAATCAAATTGTTCAACTCATGGAGCCTGTAACTCAATTTATCTTAAATGTAGATTTTTCCAGACTTAAGAGCTAATTTAAATTCATCTTTTGAATTCCTACTATGTGTAGCACACTGAATTATCACCAAAAAGATGATTTAGAACCATAGAATCTTGGGTCAGTAAAGACATTAGAATTTATCTGGTCCCATTTATAATGAGAAACACAATGGGTTCAACTCAAAAGACCTAATTACAAAATAACATATCAATAAGGAAAAAATTATTCATTTATCCATCTGTGTGTATGTGTACATATATTCATAAAATCATTTCACCTTAGTTTTGGGTAGGCCTTAGTAGTTATCTATCCCAACCAGGCACATGGAACAAAATTCGTTTCTTTTCAAACACACTTAACAAATTATTTATTCAAACATACCCTGTTTCTATTTGAATACTTCAAATTAGGGGCAACTTCTTTTCTAGAAAATATGTTTCTATTTTGGACATTACTAACCATTAAAAAGCTCTTCCATGTATTATGCTGAAATTGGCCTACCAGCAACTTCCATTTCTCTTTCGTCTTGGCTTTGCTCTCTGGAACAAGGCAGAATTAGTTTAATCCCTTCTCTACATGATGTCCACCTGACCCCACAAAGCCTTCTCTTGGCTTCTCCTTGTCTCTCCTGGGAATTGAGAAACTGATGTGTTATTCCAACTTATCACTAATAGCTAAATGACAACATACATTTCATCAACCAATATGGGCTTCAGTTTCCACACTTCTATGGTCCTTTCCAGTTTAGAATCCTTGGAGGCTGTAAGTCACTTCAAGTAGTTATTCATTCACCAAACACTGACTGTCTGCATGTGCTAACTTCTGAACTAGGTATTAGAGATAAAGAAATGAGCCAACCCAGCCTAGCTGTCTAACAGCATGGACCAGAGGACCAACTTGGACAAATCACTTGCTCCGTCAACTTTAGTTTCCTCATCTGTGAGATGAGGGGCTTGGATTTCTAATATACTAAAATCCTATGAGTTTATGGCTTCAAGGGAAATGAATTTGTAAGTAAAGAATTCCCAGCAAATCAGAAAATTGTAAGCAGATTGGCTCATCTGGAAGCCTGGAACTGAGAAGCTTTCTTAGGGAATGAGGGAAGATGTTGCTGATCAGAAGGTATGAACAGGTGTGGAGAAAAAAGGCAGGGGATAGAGGGGAGTATTTCACTAAGCTGATGGTAAATCAGACCTACAAAACTTCACCTGTATGTGGACTATTTACTTCCTAACATTATTCTTATCCAAGGGTATAATCTAATTCATGGAGAGGATATGATGAAAGGCATAAAGTATACATGACCCAGCCTTTGACCCAGCCACTCAGAATTTATCCTAGAGAAATAAGCGTGAAATTTTACAATAATTTTTTAAATAGTGAAAATTTGGAATCAGCTTAAGTGTCCCAGAATAGAGAATTAGCTAAATTATATCTCTATAGTAAAATGCTGTGTAACCATTAAAAACTACATTACGGAAAATATTTAAGATCATGTAAAAATGTCCAGTGATGATTGGAATAATAATGTATTTTACTGACAGTTTTACAATATGATCCCAACTTTGTAAAATGAAAATGGCATAATGCCTAACATGTTAAAGTGCATACGGTGTGCCAGTCAGGAGAATTATATGGATGATCTCGTTTAATCCTCATAGTAGTCTTATGAAGAAGGTAACATTACTATTCCCGTTTTGCAGATGAGAAAACTGAGGTTTAAAGAGATTTCAGACATTTCTATAGCATTTTATAAGCAATTACGATTGATTGAAAAATGAGTAACACTCATTTAGCAAGTTTCTAAGCCATGGTTTTCACCCAGACTCCAGGGCCCATATTCTGAATTACTGCAATTTATAAGCATAAAGAGAATCTGTTAACAGCAGTTATATTGGCAGGCTGGGTTTGGAGTGATCTTACTTCTTCCATTAGCTTATCTGTATTTTCCAAATGTTCCATCTTAAACATGTATTATGTTGGTAATCAAGGGAAAACTGGTAAGTTGTAGACGGCATGAGATTCTTAAAAGAACGAAAAGTGCCTCGTTCTTCATTGCAAAACAAATAAAGAAAGGTGCTGTGGATTGGCTTTATTAGAGACGGTTCTCACACTAGTAAGACATAGGAAAATCATGCCTGGAGCAAGCTGAATTTTTCCGAAGTCTCTATCTTATATTTTTATATCATCTGTTTCTCTGTTTCCAATATTCCTTCTATTTCATGTTTTATTCCATCTTTAAACCCTATTTTTCTGTCGCCATCCTAGCTCTTGACCTGATACCGGTGCCCTTTCCAGCTCCTTCTGCTCCTCAGTCCGCTGATGAGCCTCAGGGGCTTCCCTCTGTTCCTCTCACATGACAACCTCATTTCCCTGCTCTGTCTTCTGTGGGAACCCACTCCTCCCAGATCTTCATGTGGCAGTTTTCTTCTTGTCATCCAGATTTTAGCTTGAGTGCCAATGCCTCAGAAAAGCTGAACCTGACCACCCAATTGCTATCACAGAGCCTAGAGTTTTGTTTTTCATCCTTATATTTATCACTGGGTCTTTTCTTGTTTGTTTCTGTCAGTTTGTTGTCTGTCTTTTTACTTTAAAATGTAACCTCCGTGAGAAAGGGGAACTTGTCTCTTATTTACCACTCTACCCTGATGTCTAGAACAATATCTGGTACCTAGTAGGTATTCAGTAAATACTTGTTGAATTAATGGATGGCTGGCTGATTGTTAATCACCTAATGTGGTCAGCACTTCCTTCTCTCTGTTGTTGCATGTAAAGTACCATATCACCTCCTAATATAATTCAGTATTTACATTTTCATTGCTGATTGGAGACAAACAATTCTGTCTATGGCATATAGATTTCGGCCAAGGCTATGCTGAAGTGTCTTGTGTGGTTGTCCTCATCTCAACATCAGTCAGTGAGACACATTTATAACAATGCAGGTAGCACTGACCAGTCCTTGCCATGAGTAATATTAGGCATGTTTTATATTTTACATGGTACAAACTGGTTTTTGCTTCCACAGCATAATACATGACAATGTACAAATCAAATAATGTTTGAGCTAAAATGCTCAAAAATAGTCTCTTCTACTAGAGAAAAGACATCTAATGCCACATGCACATTTATTGCATATCTTAAATGAGCTGGGAATCTGTTTATGTGCAAAGGCTGACATTGCTTAGGCTCAAGCTGAACTGTTAAATCAAGTAAGGCTTTGTACGGTGGAGGGGAAGGATGCTTTTGCCTCTATATCTTCCATTTTATTGAAAAATCACCAAAACTTCATCTCTGTTCAAAAGTGTTGTAATTTTAGGACATAGAACCAAATATTCATATTCTAGACTTTTTTTTAAATTTATTTTTTTTATTTTTTTTTCAATATATGAAATTTATTGTCAAATTGGTTTCCATACAACACCCAGTGCTCATCCCAAAAGGTGCCCTCCTCAATACCCGTCACCCACCCTCCCCTCCCTCCCACCCCCCATCAACCCTCAGTTTGTTCTCAGTTTTTAAGAGTCTCTTATGCTTTGGCTCTCTCCCACTCTAACCTCTTTTTTTTTTTCTTCCCCTCCCCCATGGGTTTCTGCCAAGTTTCTCAGGATTCACCTAAGAGTGAAGCCATATGGTATCTGTCCTTCTCTGTATGGCTTATTTCACTTAGCATCACACTCTCCAGTTCCATCCACGTTGCTACAAAACGCCATATTTCATTCTTTCTCATTGCCATGTAGTATTCCATTGTGTATATAAACCACAATTTCTTTATCCATTCATCAGTTGATGGACATTTAGGCTCTTTCCATAATTTGGCTATTGTTGAGAGTGCTGCTATAAACATTGGGGTACAAGTGCCCCTCATATTCTAGACTTTAAAAGAAAAATCTTCCCTGAACAAGAAGGGAAAGTAACTTACTTTCCTCTTGGATTTTCTTTCTAGCCAGCATCTAGCTAATGCACTGTCAGCTACAATGGGTCTCTAGGAAGGATGCACAAGGAGTCTCAGAAGTGAGAAGCAGGGAAGGAGCCCTGGGAGCTCAATGAGGCCTGAAGCTGCCTCCCAGGAATGGAGATCCCTAGTGGGAACTGTGTTGCATCTGTGGAGGAGAGAGAAGTCACGTGGGCAGTCAGCACACTTGCAACCACACATGAAAAGTATATCCTTATCCCTATTTAGCAGGGAAGGAAAGAGCCAGCATCTGGTAGTATTGTATTTTGCTGGTTAGTCTCTCTAGGTGCCCCAGCCTTCAAATTAACTGCATTTAGTAACAAATTCGTTCTTAGTAACAAATTAAGCTCCTTCTATAGGCCAGGCACTATGCTGGGTGCTAAGAATACAAAATTGAGTAAGACAGCCTCTGCCCTTAAAGAGCTGGAAGAATCACAGATATATGCACACAGCTCAGGGGATCACTCAAGTATAGCTTATCACATGATGTTGCTACTATGGGTTTACATGGCCACCTCCACACTAGGCTTTGACTTCTTCCAGGCAGGACCATGTTGCATCCTTCTTTATGTCCTCAGCACCTTTCAGAGAGTCTGGTGCAGAGCTAGGCCCTACAAACTTTTGCTGGATGCATAAAGGAACAAATTAGCAATTGATTCCTCAAATGCATGTATTTCATCCAAGCATCTCTTCATTAGTGGGTGCTTAAGAAATGTCACAAACCTACTAACAGAAGATGAACTTTGTATCCCTGGAATCAAAGTCACATTTCACTTGGTCCCAATACTGTCATAATGCTTATTGTACACGTTTTAATCAATGTTTTCACAGCTCTAATTTTACCCAGAGGGAGGGATCCTTGTGAGCAAATTTTGAAAAAGAATAATGACATGTGTGAATAAGGAAAAATGAAGATGCACAGACAAAAGGAATATAGTGGTCAGAAGCAAGAAAAAGAACAGGAAGTGTAATTTTAAATCCTCTTGGCTAATTAATTGAGTCTACTAAAACCTTTAAATTCTAGAAATCTGATTTCTCCTCAGGCCCAATTCTCCTGTTGAGCCTCACTTGTGATATTGCATGTGGTAGTTTAAAATGTCCACAAATTCTTTGACATTCCCTTCAAAACATGGAGCTTAGTTCTCCTTCTCTTGAGTGTGGGCTGGGCTTAGTGATTCACTTTTCATAAATAGAATAAAGTCAAAGCCATGGTGTGTGACTTTGAAGATTAGGTCATACAAGCTACTGTATCCTCGTTCTCGCTCTCTCTCTCTCTCTTTTTCTCTCTGCTCACTTGCTCTGGAGGAAATCCAGCTGCCATGTCATGAGAACCCTTGGCAGTTGAGAAGCAAAGCATTCTACCAACAGTCAGGGAGGACCTGATGCCTCCTTTCAACAGCCACGTGTGTGAGCCATCTTTGAAGTGGATCTCCCCAAACCCCATTAAGCTTTTAGATGACTGCAGTCCCAGCCAACAGCCTAATCCCAACCTCAGGAGAGACCCCAAGTAAGAGTCACCCAGCTAAGCTACTCCCAAAGTCCTGACTCCCTCAGAAGCCGTATGACATAGTAAATATTTGTTTAAGTTGCTACATGTTGGGTTAATTTACTAAGCAAATAATTATTGTGTTGTTCTACTCCTCCAAGCCCCATTCTATTTCATACTCTTCCTCATCTCCATTCCCAATCCATTTCAGTACTTCAAAAATGGAAAGATTACCCTTGTAGAATAGAAAGAAGGTATTCATTCACCCTAGAATGTAGTCTTTCAAACCACCCCCTCCCATTTATTCTGGTTCTCAATTTATCTTCTCTGATCCCCAAGGGAGTATGAACAAAGACCGTTTAGTGACAGTCCACGTTCCTTAGGGACATATTCATCCCTTCACCATGGATCTGGTCAGGGTCTTGCCTTTTCTTCTTCACAGTGTCTACACATCTCTTCATGACAAGTCTCATTTTTTCCATTTCTATGTCTTATCACAAAGGACATGGCCCTCAAGATAACTTCCCTTCAGGCATCAGGCTAACTTTCCTTCTAGCAGAGCTTTATGAGAAATCACAGGCAAATTCGTAATTAGTGTTAACACTAATGAACATGGATAGTAAAAGAATTCCTTTTTCTAGAAATATGGGTGACCTTCTTTATCTCTCCATATTCAAAACAACCCAACAGTTAAATCCAGTTCTAGTGACATAAGCTAAAAAGTTCTTTCCATATAGAAATTTTGTTTTCACCTGAAGTTATTCTGTGCATATCTACCATGGATCTGATAGGAACCTCAGAAATAGTAAAAGATTGAAGGAAATTTGAGACCATCCTCCAACTGTTTTGATTAATATAAGATTATGTAAAACACTACTGACTTGGGTGTACTCCTACCATGACAATTATCTGCCTTTATCACCCCCTCATATTTCCTTTTGCTTTCTATGACAGTGTCACCTCTTTGAAGAATGTAGAAGAGATTAATGGATTAAACATTACTTAAATCATTCTGACTTAGATTCAATATCCAAAAAGGAGAAAATCTTTTGAAAATATCTGAAAACATTCTTTGGGCAATATTGAAGGAATCTTGAGATTAACTACCAGGATACAGATATCCCAAAGCTTATAATGTCATGTTAGTGAACATGCTTCCCATGTCAACATACATAAAGATTAGATGTATTCTGCAAACTTGGGATACTGTGCATTGGGAAGCTGGCAAAAGTTCCTTTTTTCTCATATTGATTCATTTTCCTTTCATTTTACACAAACAAATTTCCAAAATAATATGAAGAATAGAGAAGAATTATTGCAGAATAACTTGTGATATACCCTCATAGGTGATATGGATGAAAGTATAAAGAGGTGTAAGATGGTCTTAAATAAATTTATGGGCAGATGATCTATTTAAAGGAAGAGGGTTATTTAGAGTCTGCCTGTCTTTTTTTAAAGTCAGTGCTATGGATGGTTATCATATTCTTCCACTGTGTAAATGCTAAAGTAATAAAATCTTTAACTTGACCCATTCTAACAAAACCTCAGTTATCCATGGATTGGTCTTCTAGGCCATCATATTTGTATACTAGCTTCAGACCAAAAAGTAGCTTGGATATAAGCTCCAGACCAAAAAAGACCTTAACTCCAAATCAGAGAAATATAGGATCTGCATTCTGGACATGATCTCATCAACAGACATTTACTAAGTGAATTGGTGCAAAAGAAGGTGAACATGAAAAGATACACACTCCATCTGAGCCAGCCTTGAGCGGTTACAGACTGTTCTGTGCCCTGTGCATTGACTAAACCTGGACAATAATTTTTATCCCTTCCTCTTCAAAGAGATTCTCTAAAGATCGGTCAGACTGTAGTTGAAAGTAATTTAAACCATTTGTTGGAAGATTCTGTACACAGGAATCACATGTTAAACTCATCTGGAAAAGGTGAGATAGCATATAATGTACATGGGAAAAGTCTCCAATTAGATGTGGATCCTGGTTCTACCCATGCCAGTATCTTACCATTTGGGCCTCAGCTTTCTCATCAGTAAAATGAGAGGTTTGAATTAGATTGTGTTTTATGTAGTTGGTCTATAAGATTAGGTGGAAAATGGATGAGCATTTTAATAATTATGCATTTATTTTAACATATATTAGAAAAATATAACTAGAACTTCAAACTGATGACTTTGTGGACATAATTTAGACAAGGATAGAGTAGACTTCACCTATTTAAATAAAAGAACTGTATCAATTACAACATACATTAAGTAAATAAGATAGAATATGGAAATGATAAATTGTAGTTAGGATCAAGTGACTCAAGTTTCAGAAATACTGGGATTAATGATTGTGAGACCCAGTAATAGGGTAACACTAGCAGCCATACAATATTCCTCAAAATGCAATTGCTCAAACAAAATAGTTTATTTCTTCTGTTAAAAATAAAAGTGCCAGACTAGCAGGCAGATCTGCTCCATGCCAAAATTCACCCCGGTTCCTTAGGGTGTTATCCTCACTTGCACGGTCAAAGCCAAGTCACAAGTGCTTTCTTGCTCCATCCCCAACCAGGGGAAAGAGATGTTGGAGGAGGCAGGCCCACCTTCCTAAAAGCTCCAGCCCAGATGTCATCTACTCACACTCTATTAACTGGAGCTTAGTCAAACACATCACATCACCACCACCACCCATTCCCCAAACTATAAGAGAGGCTAGGAAATGACCATAGTGCTATCACCACAGAAGAAAGGAGAGCATATTTTGACTGACAGCTAGCAGTCTCTGCCACAGGTACCTTCCAGTTCTGATATTTGTAGGAAAATTAGAATGCCTCTCCCTCTTCTCTTTATCTTTTTTCTCTCCCTCTGCCTGTCTCCTGCCCTCCCTCTCTCTCTTTCTCTCCTCTGGATTTCTTTTACTTTTAAGAGCAGTTATTAAATAACTCTCTAGGAAGTTTGTGTCTATAGGAAGAATAATGTAATTCTATTTCTCTAGAATATTCCAAACTCCATCTCTTGAATAACAATGCTGCCCCATATAAACCAATCATTAGTATTCTATAAAACTTCCTATAATGTTGAATATTATTATTCCCAATTTATTGAAAAGGAATAAAAATAAGATCTATAGGTTAAATGTCTTATTTCTGTCAAATAATGGGAGTCAGGAATAAAATAGTTCTAGTCTTCAGTTCTATATTTAATTCAGTAGAGCCATTTTGGCTTTGAAAGGCTTTTTATAAAATAAAATCAAAACACTAAATGATGAGAGACATCTCTTTTCTGATGACACTTAAGCTGCACATTGGTTTAATAAGTAGAGCATCAAACACACAACCATAGAGAGTTCAGTGGAGAATCAGTAACCTCTCTGTGGGCAAAGTGTCATCTTGAATTTCCTTTATTCATTTGACTAAGGTATATGATATATCATATAATACTGGATACATAATTGATGTTCAGTAAATAAATATTTCCTATTGATTAAGAAAGCAGTCCTTTTCCATGAAGGTAACGAGTTCTATCTCTTCTTCCCAAGTGATCAATCATCGGTTTCTTAGATCTTATATTAGGATTCTCCAAAGAAGCAGAATCAGTAGGCTATATAAAGACAGAAGAAGAGGGAGAGTGATGTATTAGAAAGACTTGGCTCACACAGTTATGGAGGCTGAGAAGTCCCACAATCCACTGTCTGCAAGCTGGAGACCCAGGAAATCTGGTAGTGTAGCTCCAGTCTAAATCCAAAGACCTAGGGACCAGAAGAGCTGATGGTATAAGTCCCGGTCTGAGGATAGAAGACCAATGTTCCAGCTCATTCAGATAAGCAGGGAGGAGGAATTCTCCCTTCCTCTGCCTTTTTGTTCTGTTCAGACCCTCAACAGATTAGATGATGCCCACCCACATAAAAGATGGCCATCTGCCTTAGTCTGACAATTCAAATGCTAATGCCATCTAGAACTGCCCTCACAGACACACCCAGAAATAATGTTTAACCTTGACACCCCATGGCCCAGTCAAGTTGACACATAAACTTAAGCCTCATAGATCTTAATGATGGTCCCAGAGGTCCCCAGTCTTCTCTGGAAGAGGTTACTGTCCTACAAGAGATGTCACAGGCCATGTTAGAGTTGGTACCTCATACCAAAGATTTATAGGGCCCACTCCATCACTGCAGAGAAAGGGTTGAAATTCAGGGATGCTAAGGGACTCGTCCAAGCACACACTGCTGATTACTGGCAAGCAGAACTAGGGCCCATGTTTACACATTCCCTTGGAGCTAGCTTTTTTCCTGGCCTGGGAGGTATTGATAGAAGGAGGAAATTCAGAATTCAGATAGTAAATAATATTAAAAATTATTTGAACTTGAAATTTAGTTTGGAGGTGTATTTTTTTCTTACATCAGATTTCTTTTATTAATATGTTTATTTTAATTTATATTAAAACTATTTGTTATTCTTTGAAATACACATCAGTCCCTGCCAAGGGCAGCCATCTTTTTTAATAGAAAGGCGAGAGGCAAGGACAGAGAGTAAGTAAAAGGCAGAAAGGTATTAAAACATAACTGGAAATTATCAATACCACACATCCAATTCATTCAGATGAATTAGATTTCCTGTGAAATGCTGAATTGCATGATGAAATCTGAGAATAAAAGACTTACAGGGAATTCTTAGTTACTTTGCATCCAAAGAGTAAAAATGGATAAGTAAATAACCTTAAGTCAGGCCTTCAAATCAGAATGTCATGATTATTAAACACCAGTTATGTACTACATCAGAAAACTTGGGTAATCATAGTAGAGGGATGAGTGGATGAGCTCTCCATGTTTCTGAAGTGTTTCTGAAATGCAAACATAATACAATATAGACTGACTACCTGATCTGATGACAGAAGGGAAATAAGTAGATCACTCTATCATTAAACCTAAATGTGAAAAAAGATTTCATTTTCATAGAATAAGTAAAACCAATCAGAATGTGTTTCCCCCGGTTAACCTCAGGTGTGTTTCTGTGATAGGAACAGGATGTTTACCGAAATCATTTATGCAGCCCCCAAAGTAAAGGGGGCTTGAGAAAATTACATTTGAAGTTAACCACTGTGAGAAAAAAACCCACTCACCCAAAGAGGGGACACAGAGACTCAGAGCACAAAGAAGTGAGGCTTCAATCAACATTCTTGCATTGCAAGAGTGGGTGTCTGATGGACAAGCACACACTGGACAGTTACACCAGGCAATTTATCTCCTAGCATGCAAGTCTCTACCCTGATTCTTCATTAGCTGAGTACTACAGAGGTTAAAGCCTTACCCAGAAGTCGCCTATGCCCATGTAAGGCAAAAAGTGCATTCCTTGAGGTGATACAGGGACTTCTGTTCTTTAGTGCATGCTCATTGCAAAGCTAACGGAATGGAGAGGGGAAGAAGAACCAGGAAGTAAAGTGTCTAAGGGTTTGGGACTCCATTTTGGGAGGGTGGTTGTGTTTCATACATATTTCCAATAGGTTGTAAACCTATTTTAACTAAATAGCACAACTTTTATTTAGTATTTCTGAAAATGAATCATCTTACTTCTCACAACCACTTCCTTTTCTAAATCATTTAAGATTCATTTGTCTTCAGCGAATTGTCTTCCTTTTCAAAATGAGCTGTTTTAGGATACTAAAGCATTTATTCTCTACTTATAGTAAATAGATATTGGATTGTGAGCATCAGATTTAAAAAATCACATCATAAATTAGGTTTTAGTTTTAACTGGCCAGGTGGCAATAATACAGTATGGCCTTCAAAATTAGAATTATATTTTTTATTAGATAAGTTTGATGTTATGGATCCACCAAATCACAGTGATTATTTTGATCAATAATAAGAATGTACCTTATTCAAAATAATAATTTTGCATCCTTCAGGTTGTCTGGAATGTTTGAGAACACACACAATGTGTGTTTATGCGCACACACACACACACACACACACAAATTTACCACTGTAAATTTAGGTAGAGGTCCTGATTTATTCAGGCAAGGACCCCACGCATAATGGAACTAAAATGGCCACATGAGCAAAAGCAGACACAGTTTCTCAGTCTAGCTTCCTCTAGCCCCAGAGTCCCTAACCTAGGTGTGCAGCTGGTGATGACACTACCTACACAAGGCAGTCTTCTTACACTTGGGCTTTGCATCATTACTCAGGAAGAGCTTACATGGTCTGTCCTGAATCCGTTTGGTCCTCAGGCTAGATGCAAGTGTCAGGAAAGATGGGGCCTCATGCTATGTGTCCCCTGAGGGAGGGGGAGAAAAATAGCAGGGATATGGCTCAGTATCCCCAAACAACCTGTACCTCTAGTTCCGGACTTTCCAGAAAGTCTACTGTTATTCTCAGAAACATAATCCTAACTTTTACAAAAGTTTAAAAGTATATATGGACCTTGAGAAAATAGCAGAAGGAAATGCAAAGATATCAACAATGATTAATAATTTATCTCTAGATGGTAAAATTGAGAGATTATTGACTTCCATTGGCAATTTCAATGTTTTTTCAAGTTACCTATAATGATAATGTATTGATTTCATAAACATACAAAAAGGTTGTTTGTTTTTGTATCAGATCAGGGTCAACAAACTTTGGTTATAATTCTCCTCTTCCCTAGCTGCCCTGGCAGGCTGGGAAAAGTCTCTTTCCCTCTGGGCCTCAGTTGTTACTTTTGTAACATGAGACCATGTTATAACTGGGAAGCTTTCAAAAATCCTGATACCTGTGTCCCACCCCAGAGATTGTGATTTCCTTGGTCCTGGCTATGATCTAGGCCTTTTGAAAAGATTCCCAGGTGACTCAATGTGCAAACAAGCTTGGGAATCTCTGGATTCCAAGATTTCTAAGCCTTTCTTCTGTTGAGATGGTCTTAGAGTCTCTGGTTGTCCACTTTTGCCTAGGGCTATCCCTGAGCATCAGTTCTATTTTAGCAATTTTAGCAATTAGTTAATTTAGTTCAATTTTAGCAGTTGCCAAGAAAGAAAGAATATTCCAAAACTTTCCTAAGTGACCCATTTTGATGTCTTGCAATATTGCCAGTCAGAATATATATTTTCCTTATGTCTACTCTAAATTCCTGCTGCAGCAATTTAAGCCATGATGGGAAAAAAGAACATCTAGTTAGGATGTTGGATTTGTTGTTGAATTCCTTGCATGAATTGACATCACCAGCTTGGGTCATTTTCACTGCTAACAAAGTTCTCTCATTACCAGATCTTTATCTAACAAGCTCTTTGTCAAGGTTCTAATAGAGGGAAAAGCAAGTTTACATACTGCTATAGTCCCAGGCTATATTTTCCAGTTTCTTCCAAAGCCATTTCTAGATCTGTGTTGCTGTGAAGTTCTTAGGGACAGTGTATTTTTAATCCTTTAATGTTTTATTTGACCTGAGAATAATAATTTCAAAGAGAATATATCACTAGGATTGAAGCATTTTTTAAGAGATAAGCAATCATCTTCCTCCTTACCTACTGTATTTATATCTGTCTTTTCAGTTTCTTCCCATCTCTATCTGGCTTTCTTCATTGTCTTAATTGGCCACTGAACTATATATCATATCATATTTTTACATTTTATTTTAATATGTTTTATTATTGGTTGAATATTCCTTTAATGTTTTTTATTGCCTAGCCTTCTTCCCAGATTTTCTCTATCACTCTTCAGTGCTTTTCTCTGCTTTATTAGTATACTTACTAAAGTTAACACATTTCAACAAAACTAGTTACAAGGGACACGTCACAAGACACAATCTGGGCAAATGCTCAAGGTTCAACTAAAATGGCTAAAAATACTGTGCCATTTACAAAATAATTTTATCCCACACTGAAAAAATACAGGTTGATGTTCTTTACATTTGCACCAGAATTCAAGAAGGATGAATGACATGAACATGAGCCCTCTTTTTAAATTTTTTAAAAATAGGTTCCTGTTTTAGCTCTTAACACTAGCTCCAAAGCTAACTTTGTTCTTTATATATGTATGACCATTCAATGTGAACCTTTCTTACGTCTTGCCATGCCCATTCATTTGCGAATGAAACTAGAAATAGTTCCCTGTCCTGGTTACAGAACTCTGGTTGCAGAGTCCTGGTGAAATCTGAACCGCATGGAAGGGCTTGGATCCACCTCACAGCTGTGTCACATCTGTGTTTTAGCAGCAGGCTGAGATGCAGCGACTCTAAAAAGTTGACGGTGCGTGTGTAGTATTGCCTCATTGTTAAACATGAGATAGAGCAGCATTGCAATCCGGTAAAATTTTTCCAATTCATTGGACTTCTTTACAATTTTTAAAGGATCTTTGAAATATCTTCAAAAGAGCAGGAGCATTTTACATAAACCCATTTAACAATGCTGACTGCTAAGGAAACTTTATGATATGATTTTAACCACACTGTATGCTTTTTATTTTATTTTATTTTATTTTATTTTTAGTTTACATCCAAATTAGTTAGCATATAGTGCAGCGATGATTTCAGAAGTAGATTCCTTAGTGCCCCTTACCCATTTAGCCCATCCCCCCTCCAAAACCCCTCCAGTAACCCTCTGTTTGTTCTCCATATTTAAGAGGCTCTTATTTTTTGTCCCCTTCCCTGTTTTTATATTATTTTCATTTCCCTTCCCTTATGTTCATCTGTTTTGTCTCTTAAAGTCCTTATATGAGTGAAGTCATATGATATTTGTCTTTCTCTGACTGACTAATTTTGCTTAGCATAATACCCTCCAGTTCCATCCACGTAGTTGCAAATGGCAAGATTTCATTCTTTTTGATTGCCAAGTAATACTCCATTGTATATACATACCATATCTTCTTTATCCATTCATCCATCGATGGACATTCAGGCTCTTTCCATACTTTGGCTATTGTTGATAGTGCTGCTTTAAACATTGGGGTGCATATGTCCCTTTGAAACAGCACACCTGTATCCCATGGATAAATACCTAGTAGTACAATTGCTGGGTTGTAGGGTAGTTCTATTTTTAATTTTTTGAGGAACCTCCATACTGTTTTCCAGAGTGGCTGCACCAGCTTGCATTCCCAACACTGTATGCTTTTTATCTCCTCTACACCAGTAATATCTAAGTCGTGTCTGTAGTGCAATGGTGATGTTTCTAAAGCCTTGTCAGTGGAGGTTTCTCTCATATAAAATGCAGATGTGATATGTACAGAATGGAAGGCATCTTCTGTTTCAATAAAATAAGCACATGTAGAGAGCTCTGAGCCTGTTGTGCTCCCTTTTTCTGTGGGTTTGATAAGCTAACATAAACCTGCCCATGGAAGCTGAGGGAAATACATAAGGCAGGGAGAACAACTTAAAGTCATTAGGAAGTTGAATTGATCCTCACAAATTGAATTATACATTCATTTATTTGCTTAAAAAGCATTACTTTATTTATTTGTTTGTTTAAGAAGTGACTATTATTGTCAGACCCTACGTTAGGTACTAGCTAGAGATTTCAAAATGGGAGACACTATCCCAGCCCTCAACTTACTCAAAATCTGGTGGAAGATAAAGATAACTGAGAATTGTAATATGGTGTAATAAGTACTATGATACATGTAAGACCCTGGTCCCCTGAGGGCATACGGAAGGGAGACTTACCTTGTGTGGCAAGGACCAAGGAGGTTTCCCAAGAGCAGGCATACCACTCACAGTTGAACCAGAGACTGGGAGTAGAAGGAAGATGGCATTCAAAGAAGAGAGAAGAAAATGTGCAAATGCGTGGATGAGTGTCTGGTGTACTGAGGTCCTGCGGGTGTTACTCTATTTGCTTAGATTGGAGGGCGGGATGCAGGCGTGAATGGGAGATGAGATGAAGAGGCAAGCAGAGGGAACGAAGGCAGATCAATCATTTATGCTTTTCTTCATTAGATTGTATGGAATATGTACTGTGTGCCAAGTGATGCATTGTACTAGCTAGATCCTAGTTTTTTCCTGCCTCAGAACCCATGCCTTCCCAGTCTCCTTTGCTGGCTTATCCATTTGTATCTTTCTTCTAAGTAGTACATAGCCCAGAACACAGCCCTTGCTCCTCCTCTCTTCTCCATCTACATTTTTTCCTTCTCCATCACTTTCAGTCCCATGGATTTAAATTCCACTTATAACCTAGTGGCTCTCATCCAATTTTTCACCCTTGATGTCTTCCCAGAGATTCAAAATTGAATATCTATTGCTTACCGACACTACCACTTGGGTTCTAGTATCCATTATATACTTAACAAGTCTACAACTGAACTCTTGATTTCCCATTCCAAACCACTCCTTATCCCAATGCAGTAACAGCACCACAATCTTTTCACACCAAAATCCTGGAAAATGTTCTTCCTTTCCCTATTACTCCACAGCCAATTCAGTGGGAGGTCCTATTGAAGCAACCTCCAGACTAAAGAAATCACATTATCTCCCATGCTCAAACCTTCCTTCACACCAACAGCAACCCTGGCCCAAACCACAGCCATAGCCTCCTACCTAGTCTCCCAGCTTCCAGTCTTGCTCCCCTAAAGAATCACATATTCTCTTCTCAAGGGAGTACATCTGATCCTATTATTTCCCTGCCAATACTGCCAGTTAAAATATGCCAAAATAAAATGAGATACAAAGTTTTTATTTTATGGCCCATGGACATAATGGGATCCTGCTATCATTCCTTCTCATCCCTCCTCCCCACACAATAGGACATTCCAGCCACACTGGCTTTTTTGCCCTTTCATGCCTCCAAACTCATTTCCATCTCCATATTCTCTGCCTGGAATGCTCTCAACCAGACTGTTTAGGTCTCAGCTCACAGGTCACCCTCTTTGAGAGGTCTGCCTTCATCATCTTTTCTAAAACAAATCTTCCAGAATTATCCTATGTAACCATTTCTCTAAGAGCTCATAACTATCCAAAATTATACTATATTATTTATTTATGTATGTATGTATATATGTATGTTTTTTCTGTTAGTATATCCCTTCACCAGACTGGAAACTGCATGAGAATAAAGAGTTTGTGTTGTTTACTGTTGTATCTCCAATCTCTAGAATGGCACACAGGTATATAATCACAAACTGTGATTGCAAGTGAAGGAAAAGTACAGTAGTTATATGAGTTTATATGGCACTGGAAAATAGAATTCAACCTTTTATTCAATGTACCCAGAAAATCCTGTTTATTCTCTTCAATATAAGACAGTAGCACAAGAGCATAACTTAATAGTCTAGCACTCATTTGTACATTTCTGCCCTATTTTCTTTAGGAAACCTTGATCAAGTGGTAATGTTTATGATTTTGCAAAAGCTTGACTGAGGAGGTATCCCACTTATTTTTTTAATGTAATATTTAGATGAAGAACATAGCCAGTATTGTTTGTCACCATTTGAAAAACATTATGCTGAATTACAATATATTCAAAGAAAAAAATTACAAAGGCCTAGGAACAATTAAGTCTTTACTCAGAAACTATTAACAAGCAATTTATGTCAATTGCTTTTTAATTTATACCTGATTTTGTAAACAAATTTGAATAATCTTCTTGAAACTGGAATTTTTTCTGAATTTAGAATTTTAGAGTCAAACACTTATGTTTCCTTACCTTAAGGCAAAAGGGAAAGGAAAATCAGTAGCATTACATCATAATATATCACCTGCCATAATGAATCCCCACCTCTTCTACCAGAAAGAGTAGATTTTTCTCTTCTCAAAGGCAAAAGCCTCTCCCTTGACATGATTATCAGATTCTAGACTTGCTGAGTAGTGTAGAGGCTATGGTCTCCATAACAACCAATATTAACAGCCTGTGTTGGAAACTTTTTCTCCTTAAACGCCTGGCATTAGAGCGGCGTCTGGGTAGCTCAGTTGGTTGAGCGTCCAGCTTCAGCTCAGGTCATGATCTCGTGGTCTGTGTGTTCGAACCCCGTGTAAGGCTCTGTGCTGACAGCTCAGATCCTGGAGCCTGCTTGGGATTCTGTGTCTCCCTCTCTCTCTGCCCCTCCCCCGCTCATGCTCTGTCTCTCTCTGTCAAAAATAAACATTTAAAAAAAATTTTTTAAAGCCTGGCATTAGAAAGCAAGCTACATCAGAACACTGAGGGAGGAAAATAATATTTTAAAAATACATATAGGGTGTTTTCTTCTTAGTGGAAAGAATCAATACACTGATTAAATTATTTAGTTTTCAAATCCTTTATTCTGAGATATCTTTATTTGCTGTTGTCCTACCATGCCATAACTTATTAAGCATCTATTATTTGTCAAATTTGTATTAAGCTTTGCACATACGCTATCTCACTTAATCATCAAAGTAATCCTAAGAGTTAAATTGTAATAATCCATTTGCAAATGAATAAATTACCCAAAGGCACGCATTATACATTAGTAAATAACAACAGTCAGGATTCAAACCCAAGCCTTGTGGCACTAAGGACAGTGGTTTTTCTGTGCAAAATGTTGCCTTCTCTAGAAATTTTGAGCAAAATTCCCCAAGTTTAATAATAGAAGTGGACCTAGAATCTAAATATTTTAACTCCCAGGAAATTTATACAACTTATCAGAAGCAAATGAATTTATAACTTCAAGAAAAGACATTGTTAGCATTTCTTCAAGAAAAGATATAGCAAAAATCTCCATTATTCTTTAATACAGTTGAAGTTGGATTCTTGTGTTTTAAGGATATATCAATATGTAGAGGCAGCTCTGGTGCAAGCATCCAAATTAAATGCAATTTAAGGGAAATTTAATCTTCTGAATTCTGAATTTTATTTCTCTGTTGTTAACCTGATTAATTCCCCTGTCTCAAACTATTATTAAAATAATCAAAAAAACAAAACACAAGTGGAAAAAACTCTTTGAAAGTACTGGGTAATAAGAATGAATGCCACTAAAATGCCAGAAACCTTGAAGAATTTCTAAAAGTATTTTAAGACTATTCTTAAAATAGACTACATATTGTCTTTATTAACAATCTAGGTCTGAAAACTTGATTTTTTCCAAAAAAAAAAAATGAAACCTTGATTTTTCAGTAAACACAAGAAGGACAAAGTAGAAGTAGAAAGGAGTAAAAGGAATAATAAATCTCTCACCTTAAATAAAGGAATTCAATGTAATATTTATTTTTGAATCAATAGTAAATAAAAGATCAAAATTGTTCTTTTTTTTAATTTATTTATTTATTATTATTTTTTTTTAATATATGAAATTTACTGT
>NC_064810.1:85153923-85197510 GCF_023721935.1 Panthera uncia
TTTTTTTTTTTTTTTTCCTTCCCCTCCCCCATGGGTTTCTGTTATGTTTCTCAGGATCCACATAAGAGTGAAACCATATGGTATCTGTCTTTCTCTGTATGGCTTATTTCACTTAGCATCACACTCTCCAGTTCCATCCATGTTGCTACAAAAGGCCATATTTCATTTTTTCTCATTGCCACGTAGTATTCCATTGTGTATATAAACCACAATTTCTTTATCCATTCATCAGTTGATGGACATTTAGGCTCTTTCCATAATTTGGCTATTGTTGAGAGTGCCGCTATAAACATTGGGGTACAGGTGCCCGTATGCATCAGTACTCCTGTATCCCTTGGATAAATTCCTAGCAGTGCTATTGCTGGGTCATAGGGTAGGTCTATTTTTAATTTTCTGAGGAACCTCCACACTGCTTTCCAGAGCGGCTGCACCAATTTGCATTCCCACCAACAGTGCAAGAGGGTTCCTGTTTCTCCACATCCTCTCCAGCATCTATAGTCTCCTGATTTCTTCATTTTGGCCACTCTGACTGGCGTGAGGTGGTATCTGAGTGTGGTTTTGATTTGTATTTCCCTGATAAGGAGCGACGTTGAGCATCTTTTCATGTGCCTGTTGGCCATCCGGATGTCTTCTTTAGAGAAGTGTCTATTCATGTTTTCTGCCCATTTCTTCACTGGGTTATTTGTTTTTCGGGTGTGGAGTTTGATGAGCTCTTTATAGATTTTGGATACTAGCCCTTTGTCCGATGTGTCATTTGCAAATATCTTTTCCCATTCCGTTGGTTGCCTTTTAGTTTTGTTGGTTGTTTCCTTTGCTGTGCAGAAGCTTTTTATCTTCATAAGGTCCCAGTAATTCACTTTTGCTTTTAATTCCCTTGCCTTTGGGGATGTGCCGAGTAAGAGATTGCTACGGCTGAGGTCAGAGAGGTCTTTTCCTGCTTTCTCCTCTAGGGTTTTGATGGTTTCCTGTCTCACATTCAGGTCCTTTATCCATTTTGAGTTTATTTTTGTGAATGGTGTGAGAAAGTGGTCTAGTTTCAACCTTCTGCATGTTGCTGTCCAGTTCTCCCAGCACCATTTGTTAAAGAGACTGTCTTTTTTCCATTGGATGTTCTTTCCTGCTTTGTCAAAGATGAGTTGGCCATACGTTTGTGGGTCTAGTTCTGGGGTTTCTATTCTATTCCATTGGTCTATGTGTCTGTTTTTATGCCAATACCATGCTGTCTTGATGATGACAGCTTTGTAGTAGAGGCTAAATTCTGGGATTGTGATGCCTCCTGCTTTGGTCTTCTTCTTCAAAATTACTTTGGCTATTCGGGGCCTTTTGTGGTTCCATATGAATTTTAGGATTGCTTGTTCTAGTTTCGAGAAGAATGCTGGTGCAATTTTGATTGGGATTGCATTGAATGTGTAGATAGCTTTGGGTAGTATTGACATTTTGACAATATTTATTCTTCCAATCCATGAGCATGGAATGTCTTTCCATTTCTTTATATCTTCTTCAATTACCTGCATAAGCTTTCTATAGTTTTCAGCATACAGATCTTTTACATCTTTGGTTAGATTTATTCCTAGGTATTTTATGCTTCTTGGTGCAATTGTGAATGGGATCAGTTTCTTCATTTGTCTTTCTGTTGCTTCATTGTTAGTGTATAAGAATGCAACTGATTTCTGCACATTGATTTTGTATCCTGCAACTTTGCTGAATTCATGTATCAGTTCTAGCAGACTTGTGGTGGAGTCTATCGGATTTTCCATGTATAATATCATGTCATCTGCAAAAAGCGAAAGCTTAACTTCATCTTTGCCAATTTTGATGCCTTTGATTTCCTTTTGTTGTCTGATTGCTGATGCTAGAACTTCCAGCACTATATTGAACAACAGCGGTGACAGTGGGCATCCCTGTCGTGTTCCTGATCTCAGGGAAAAAGCTCTCAGTTTTTCCCCGTTGAGGATGATGTTAGCTGTGGGCTTTTCATAAATGGCCTTTATGATCTTTAAGTATGTTCCTTCTATCCCGACTTTCTCAAGGGTTTTTATTAAGAAAGGGTGCTGGATTTTGTCAAAGGCCTTTTCTGCATCGATTGACAGGATCATATGGTTCTTCTCTTTTTTTTTGTTAATGTGATGTATCACGTTGATCGATTTGCGAATGTTGAACCAGCCCTGCATCCCAGGAATGAATCCCACTTGATCATGGTGAATAATTCTTTTTATATGCTGTTGAATTCGATTTGCTAGTATCTTATTAAGAATTTTTGCATCCATATTCATCAGGGATATTGGCCTGTAGTTCTCTTTTTTTACTGGGTCTCTGTCTGGTTTAGGAATCAAAGTAATACTGGCTTCATAGAATGAGTCTGGAAGTTTTCCTTCCCTTTCTATTTCTTGGAATAGCTTGAGAAGGATAGGTATTATCTCTGCTTTAAATGTCTGGTAGAACTCCCCTGGGAAGCCATCTGGTCCTGGACTCTTATTTGTTGGGAGATTTTTGATAACCGATTCAATTTCTTCGCTGGTTATGGGTCTGTTCAAGCTTTCTATTTCCTCCTGATTGAGTTTTGGAAGAGTGTGGGTGTTTAGAAATTTGTCCATTTCTTCCAGGTTGTCCAATTTGCTGGCATATAATTTTTCATAGTATTCCCTGATAATTGTTTGTATCTCTGAGGGATTGGTTGTAATCATTCCATTTTCATTCATGATTTTATCTATTTGGGTCATCTCCCTTTTCTTTTTGAGAAGCCTGGCTAGAGGTTTGTCAATTTTGTTTATTTTTTCAAAAAACCAACTCTTGGTTTCGTTGATCTGCTCTACAGTTTTTTTAGATTCTATATTGTTTATTTCTGCTCTGATCTTTATTATTTCTCTTCTTCTGCTGGGTTTAGGCTGCCTTTGCTGTTCTGCTTCTATTTCCTTTAGGTGTGCTGTTAGGTTTTGTATTTGGGATTTTTCTTGTTTCTTGAGATAGGCCTGGATTGCAATGTATTTTCCTCTCAGGACTGCCTTCGCTGCATCCCAAAGCGTTTGGATTGTTGTATTTTCATTTTCGTTTGTTTCCATATATATTTTAATTTCTTCTCTAATTGCCTGGTTGACCCACTCATTCGTTAGTAGGGTGTTCTTTAACCTCCATGCTTTTGGAGGTTTTCCAGACTTTTTCCTGTGGTTGATTTCAAGCTTCATAGCATTGTGGTCTGAAAGTATGCATGGTATAATTTCAATTCTTGTAAACTTATGAAGGGCTGTTTTGTGACCCAGTATGTGATCTATCTTGGAGAATGTTCCATGTGCACTCGAGAAGAAAGTATATTCTGTTGCTTTGGGATGCAGAGTTCTAAATATATCTGTCAAGGCCATCTGATCCAATGTATCATTCAGGGCCCTTGTTTCTTTATTGACTGTGTGTCTAGATGATCTATCCATTTCTGTAAGTGGGGTGTTAAAGTCCCCTGCAATGACCACATTCTTATCAATAAGGTTGCTTATGTTTATGAGTAATTGTTTTATATATCTGGGGGCTCGGGTATTTGGTGCATAGACATTTATAATAGTTAGCTCTTCCTGGTGGATAGACCCTGTGATTATTATATAATGCCCTTCTTCATCTCTTGTTACAGCCTTTAATTTAAAGTCTAGTTTGTCTGATATAAGTATGGCTACTCCAGCTTTCTTTTGGCTTCCAGGAGCATGATAAATAGTTCTCCATCCCCTCACTCTCAATCTAAAGGTGTCCTCAGATCTAAAATGAGTCTCTTGTAGACAGCAAATAGATGGGTCTTGTTTTTTTATCCATTCTGATACCCTATGTCTTTTAGTTGGCGCATTTAATCCATTTACATTCAGTGTTATTATAGAAAGATATGGGTTTAGAGTCATTGTGATGTCTGTATGTTTTATGCTTGTAGTGATGTCTCTGGTACTTTGTCTCACAGGATCCCCCTTAGGATCTCTTGTAGGGCTGGTTTCGTGGTGACAAATTCCTTCAGTTTTTGTTTGTTTGGGAAGACCTTTATCTCTCCTTCTATTCTAAATGACAGACTTGCTGGATAAAGGATTCTCGGCTGCATATTTTTTCTGTTTAGCACACTGTAGATATCGTGCCAAGCCTTTCTGGCCTGCCAAGTTTCAAAGGAGAGATCAGTCACGAGTCTTATAGGTCTCCCTTTATAAGTGAGGGCACGTTTATCCCTTGCTGCTTTCAGAATTTTCTCTTTATCCTTGTATTTTGCCAGTTTCACTATGATATGTCGTGCAGAAGATCGATTCAAGTTACGTCTGAAGGGAGTTCTCTGTGCCTCTTGGATTTCAATGCCTTTTTCCTTCCCCAGTTCAGGGAAGTTCTCAGCTATAATTTCTTCAAGTACCCCTTCAGCACCTTTCCCTCTCTCTTCCTCCTCTGGGATACCAATTATGCGTATATTATTTTTTTTAGTGTATCACTTAGTTCTCTAATTTTCCCCTCATACTCCTGGATTTTTTTATCTCTCTTTCTTTCAGCTTCCTCTTTCTCCATAACTTTATCTTCTAGTTCACCTATTCTCTCCTCTGCCTCTTCAAGCCGAGCCATCGTGGTTTCCATTTTGTTTTGCATTTCGTTTAAAGCGTTTTTCAACTCCTCGTGACTGTTCCTTAGTCCCTCGATCTTTATGGCAAGAGATTCTCTGCTGTCCTGTATACTGTTTTCAAGCCCAGCGATTAATTTTATGACTATTATTCTAAATTCACTTTCTGTTATATTATTTAAATCCTTTTTGATCAGTTCATTAGCTGTTGTTATTTCCTGGAGATTCTTCTGAGGGGAATTCTTCCGTTTGGTCATTTTGGAGAGTCCCTGGCGTGGTGAGGACCTGCAGTGCACTTCCCCTGTGCTGTGGTGTATAACTGGAGTTAGTGGGCGGGGCCGCAGTCCGACCCGATGTCTGCCCCCAGCCCACTGCTGGGGCCACAGTCAGACTGGTGTGTGCCTTCTCTTCCCCTCTCCTAGGGGCGGGATTCACTGTGGGGTGGCGTGTCCCGTCTGGGCTACTTGCACACTGCCAGGCTTGTGTTGCTGGGGATCTGGCGTATTAGCTGGGGTGGGTAGGCAAGGTGCACGGGGGGTGGAGGGGCAGGCTTAGCTCGCTTCTCCTTAGGTGATCGACTTCAGGAGGAGCCCTGTGGCAGCGGGAGGGAGTCAGATCCGCTGCCGGAGGTTTGGCTCCGCAGAAGCACAGAGTTGGGTGTTTGCGCGGAGCGAGCAAGTTCCCTGGCAGGAACTGGTTCCCTTTGGGATTTTGGCTGGGGGATGGGCGGGGGAGATGGCGCTGGCGCCTTTGTTCCCCGCCAAGCTGAGCTCTGCCGTCCGGGGGCTCAGCAGCTCTCCCTCCCTTTGTCCTCCAGCCTTCCCGCTTTCTGAGCAGAGCTGTTAACTTATGACCTCCCAGACGCTAAGTCGCGCTTGCTGTCGGAACACAGTCTGTCCGGCCCCTCCGCTTTTGCCAGCCAGACTCGGGGGCTCTGCTTGGCCGGCGAGCCGCCCCTCCGCCCCGGCTCCCTCCCGCCAGTCCGTGGAGCGCGCACCGCCTCGCCGCCCTTCCTACCCTCTTCCGTGGGCCTCTAGTCTGCGCTTGACTCCTGAGACTCCCTTCTGCTAATCCTCTGGCGGTTTTCTGGGTTCTTTAGGCAGGTGTAGGTGGAATCTAAGTGATCGGCTGGACGCGCTGTGAGCCCCGCGTCCTCCTACGCCGCCATCTTCCGGAACTCCTCAAAATTGTTTTTAATTGAGTGGTAACTATGAATACAATAAAAATTAATGTAATACTTTCAAATTAATAAAGAACCAAAAAAGGAGAAAAAAGCTTATCAATAGGGCTAATGATGAGGGGAAAGAGCAATAAATATAAATGAGTTAAATTCTTCTATCAGAAAACAAAGATACAGTGTTAAAAATTAAAAAAATAAGTGTTTTCAAAAGAAACACAAACAAAATTATACGGGAAAATTCATAATACTGAAATGGGCAAAGCTATACCAGACACACTACCAGTTAAAGTAGAATACAAACCAAAAAGAATTAAGTGGAATATAAAAGACAGATTATATTGATTAAAGGTAAATTTTACATTGAAGATATAATACAAAATACAAAAATAGAAGTACAATGAAAGTTCTGCAATATAGTAGAATAGATACCCTCTGGCAATATGTATATAAATATTTAATATTTACATATAAATACAGATATTAAATATTAAAACCATCTTTTTAAATTTAAGGTTAGTTTTAAAGAGAATAAGAGAAATCCTTAGAATCTGAAACTATGAAGTAGAAACATAAATTCAAAGTATAAACAAGCACTAATACTAGCAGCTACCCTAAATTATCTGCTAATCCCTTTTACCTACAGCTATGGATTTTGACAGTCACCCGGTGATAATTGACAAAATAGTGAGCAAAAAAACATGGGAAGTAAAGTTTTAAAAATCCAGAAGCCTTAAAAGACCATGCTTCAATAAGACGGGGAAATGTATATGTTATTAATAATAGATCAGGATGTATTAATAGACCAGAAACTTGAGGAATTCTAAAAAAATGTAGGGCTAGTTGGGGAGTAGTCCAAGACAATTTGGAACATTGAGCAGTCTTCATGCACATTAAGCTATAATTCGTACAACCTGCATGGTCCTAAAACTGTCAATCCAGGAATTCAATTTGAAGTATCCCCTCATGGTACCTACAGCTGCCAAACACTCATACACAAACACACATGTGCACACACACACACACACACACACACACACATATAGACATCAACACACATACATGCATAAACACATATATACATAAACACATACACACATTCTCCCTAAAAGAACACTTCTTAAACCAAGCCTCAAGACATTGTCACAGAAGAACTTCCAAAAATATAGAAGTTCAAAATCAGATATCTCAAAACACATAAGAAAGGAAACCATGAGTGAAAGTCAGCACAAACAGCAAACAGAATGATCAGACGTCAAAGACTTGAGATATATCAGACATAGAATGTAAAAGAATGTTTAATATATTTAAATAAATAAAAGAGGGAATTGAAAACATGAGAAAAGACAAATGACTAGCAAAAATAACTGGGCAAATTTGGAAAAATAGAACTTTCAGAAAAAAATACAATAAAAATTCTAATTGGAGTCTAAAGTTTTGTGTTGTTCAGGGGAAAGATAAATATATTTATTAACTTTAGACTTTTCTTAATGAAGTATGTTAAATTTATTTGTAAAAACTCACTTAAAACATAAGGACACAAAAAGCTGAAAGAAAAATTTGGAAAATATGCCAGGTAAACCAAAAGTAAGCTGGAATAGCTATTGGTATCAGATTAAAAAAAAAAAAAAGGAGGCGCCTGGGTGGCTTGGTCGGTTAAGCGTCCGACTTCGGCTCAGGTCATGATCTCACGGTCTGTGAGTTCGAGCCCCACGTCGGGCTCTGTGCTGACAGCTCAGAGCCTGGAGCCTGTTTCAGATTCTGTGTCTCCCTCTCTCTCTGCTCCTCCCCTGTTCATGCTCTGTCTCTCTCTGTCTCAAAAATAAATAAACGTTAAAAAAAAATTAAAAAAAAAAAAACTTAAAGCTAAAAGGATTTCTAACTAATATAAAAGATTCAAAAGATTCAATTTGCAGGAAGATAAAACCATTCCAAACTTGTATGCAACTAAAAAGAGGTATTCCAAATATATAAAGAAAAAATGGACAAAGCTATAAGGCAAAATGAATAAATCTGCCATCATGGTGGATATTTTAATATGCATCTCTAAGAAATTTATCTTGATCTGAAAGAGATTACTAGAGATATGAATATTTAATCTAATAGATATATATAAAATGCTGTGTACAAAAACTACAGAATATACACTCTTTCCAAGTACACCTGGAACAGTTACCAAATTCACTCATGCCATATAGCAAGTCTAACACATTTCAAAGGATTAGTTTCATGTAAATCATGTTTTCTGACCACAGTGCAAAACTCCATATATTTGGTCATTTAAGAACACACTTTAGAATAAGTTACTCATAGCCTCGAAAGAAATTATGATAGGGAAATTAATAAATTCTTACAACTGAGTAATACTGAAATACTATGAAATGAAAATATAAAATATAGATAAAGCAATATTTCAGGAGTACTAGATACTCTTAAATTTTTTTATGATTTTTTTTTGAGAGAGAGAGAGAGACAGAGCGAGCAGGGGAGGGGCAGAGAGAGAGGGAGAGAGAGAATCCCAAGCAGACTCCACACTGTCAGCATGGAGACCGATGCAGGGCTCAAACTCACGAACTGTGAGATCATGACCTGAGCCAAACCAACAGTCAGACGCTTAACCAACTGAGCCACCCAGGTGCCCCTAGATACTCTTAAATATTTAGATTAGAAGAAAAGTCTAAACATTGTAGATTAAACATCAACCTAAGACATCTAAAAAACTAGAGAAAGAACATTAACTCAAAGAAAATGGAATAACAAAACAATAACCTTAGCATAAATTAATAAACTAGAAAACAAAGATATAATAGAGAGGAACAACAAAGCCAAAGCTTAGGAGTGCTTTTTTTTTACTAATATAATTGACGAATTTCTGATAATGTTGATTTTTTTTTTAAAAAAGAAAAGGACATAGGGGCACCTTGGTGGCTCAGTCGGTTGAGCATCCGACTTTGGCTTAGGTCATGATCTCACAGTTGGTGAATTCGAGCCCCACATTAGGCTCTGTGCTGACAGCTCAGAACCTGGAGCCTGCTTTAAATTCTGTATGTCCCTCTCTCTCTTTGTCCCACCCCTGCTCGCACTCTGTCTCTCTCTCTCCCCCCCCCTCAAAAATAAATAAAGATTAAATAAATTTTAAGGCACATATAGATACTATTAGAAGTTAAAAGAGAGCTATATCTAAAGATAGCATATACTTAAAAGTAGTAAAGAAAAAAGTCAAAAGTTGAAAAATTTAGACAAATGGAATAATTCTTAATAGAATATGATTTACCAGTGCTGACTCAAGAAGATATATGCAACCCAAATAGCCTTATGTCCATTAAATAAATTGAATCATTAAAAGTCTTCCCATCAGCCGGAGCAGGTTTTACAAATTTTCTACCAGGAATATGTATGTAGGGAAGAAAAATGTTCAGTTTCATTAGTTACCCTTGTGGGAAAGAACTATTTACAATGATAATGCTCAGAAGAAGCTTGCGCAATATTTCTGAAAGGCAACTTCACAATACATATCAAAATCTTCAAAATGTTTCTGCCTTTGACCCAGCAAGTCTTTAATAATCCTAGAGAAATAGTTGCTCATGTGCAATAAGGATACATGCCCAATTTATTTGGTGCAAATTTTTATAATAGGAGAAGGTGAAATGTATTAAAATAGATCCATATAATGGGATACTACAGGGCCATTAAAATGATGCAATAGTTGTGCATCTAATGACATGTAAATATGTTCATAATAAAAGGTTACACAACCACAAGTACAGGAAGGTTTCATTTCCACCAGTAAATAATAAAATAATTATAATTGCTAATGCTTATTGAGCATTTATTATGTTCTACTCTGCTATGTATTTTATAAGTATTATAAAATCTATCCTTCACAGCTATCTTTTGAAGTAAGTGCTTTAACTTCTTTTTTTAATATTTATTTATTGTTGAGAGAGAGAGAGAGAGAGAGAGAGCTTCAGTGGGGGAGAGGCAGAGACAGAGAGAAGGAGAGAGAGAACCCCAAGCAGGCTCCGTGCTGTCAGCACAGAGCCTGACAGGGGGCTCAAACCCATGAACCATGAGATCGTGACCTGAGCCGAAACCAAGAGTCAGATGCTCAACACCCTGAGTATCTAGGCACCCCTAACTTCTTCTTATAAATGAGAAAACTGGAACTCAGAGAAGGAAGTAACTGGCCTGACACTCAGTTCATGCACAATTGTTTTTATAAGTATACATAGTGGGAAAGCCTAAATTAAAATATATCAAAGTACTCCCAGTTACTATATCTAAGCAGTAAATTTAGTAAGATTATTTTTCTTTTTATTCATCCATTTTTTGTCTACAAGAATGACAATTTGTCTACAAGGAGGACATTTTTTTTTAATTTTTGAAGCATTTTATCAAAAACTATCAACCCAAATACAAATACCTAAGAGAAACAAAAGGCCTGTCCTCTCAAATTTTGAATGAGTTTAGGAGGTCTCTAAAAATACACTCCTAACACTCACTTACATCTACTTTGAAAGATTTAGGTGATCCCTAATTTAAATCTGTTTTAATCCTTCTATTTTCTGCCATCTGGACAGTTAATGGGCTCTGGGGAGTTCACCAGATGAAAACAGAGCATGTTTATAGTTTATTGTCATTAAATACTTAGTTAAATGTGGGACCACAATTATCTCTGAAAACAGCCTTTTAATTATTCAAATGTCATGACAGCACAGCTTAGATGCAACAATTGACCTTTACATTTCTCTTGAGTCAGCAGTGTTCTTCAGATTCTAAATATCATTTTAAAAAATAAATCACAAGCTCTGGCTCCAAGGGGGAAAAAAAATCTCCTAATGTGGTTTTGTCCTCACAGAACTTAAACAGGATTGTTTGTGCTTGGCTAGTTAGCCCATTCATTATACTGACTGATACATTGTGTCACATCTCTTTGGACATTTAAATCATACAAGAAAAGTATTTTTATAAAAACAATAACACCACCTGATTCTAGTGTAACTCTTCACAGTTTACAGAAAAAGTTACCTAACATTTGGAAATTTTAAAAAAGGTTGTTCGATATGGCTGATCACATTCTTGGGGAGTGATGGTACCAGGAGAAGAGTTCACGTCTTCTAACTTCTGGTCCAAAATAATTTTCAACACCCCCAAAAATTCCTTCCAGGCAACTGTGAGCTACTTGAGGTCAAAAACTGCCTTTTTCAGCTCTGTAGGCCACGAACATAACACAGACATAGAGTCTAGGTTTCAATCTATGTTGAATTGATTTGAACTACACAACCTATTCTTTACATGTTTTCCTATAGATAGACTTTTCAATTAGTCGTTTTAAGAACCAAAATTGCTACGAAAATAGATTCTTGCATTCTAAGTCTAAGAAATCTTTTCAAGTGAGGCATAGTTCTCTGAACACAGGTCATAGGGACATCTACCCAGTTCTTTCTGGACTAATCTGATAGTGTAGTGAAGCACCACTTACTGGAGTCAAGAAGTCCTGTGTTCAAATCCCAGTTCTGCGGCTCTATGCCATTTTCCTTGGACAAGTTATTTAATTCCTGTAACATCAACTTCATCATTTATAAAAATGGAAATAATGCACATAAGCTCATTTGAGAAATTAAGTGACATTAGGGTGTGAAAAAGGGTGAATCTCAGCAAGCTCAGGAAATGATTCATTCAGAACTATTTGTTGAGCACATATCAGGCACGAGGTCTCTTGGCTATCATTTCATTCATTTAATGGCAGAACTTGACAGAGTGAGAGTAAAAGAAAATTTTATGCTATCTTCTGCCCATTCAAACCCATTTGTGAGCTAGTTTTATCCTAGCTTCTGACTGAAATCATAGATTGGTCCTTTGTACTCCTTTCCCATGGCTGTTGTAACAAAACACCACAAACAGGGTCACTTAAAACAACAGAAATTTATCATCTCAGTTCTGGAGGCTAGAACTCTGAAGTCCAGCTGTTGGCAAGGCCCTGCTCCCTCCCAACCCTACAGGGGAGGATCCTTTTTTGCCTCCTCCAGTTTCTGGTTGCCCCAGGCATTCCCAGCCTCTGCCTCAATCCTCGCATGGCTGTCTTCCCTCTGTGTCTGTGCCTTCACATGGTGTTCTCCACTCTGTGTGCCCCTGTGGCCAAATTTCCTTCTGCTTATAAGGACACCAGTAGGATTGGAATGGGACTCACCATAAGAACTTCATCTGGACTTGATTACATTTGCAGAGACCCTGTTTTCAAATAAGATCACATTCAAATAAGATACCAGAGGTTAGGACCTTACCATATCTTTTGGGAAAACACAATTCAGCCTATAGTTTTTCCAGTCACTTGAAGATAATAAAAAGTCCTCCAGACACTTTCAGCCCCAAAAGCAGTGTTGTTTCAGCAACTAAGACACACAGTCCTCTATAATAATTACAGGACTCCTTCCATATTCACAACATAGAGCTTCTCACCACCCCCACCAAGCTAGGAACACCATTAGGCCCGATCCTCTGTTGTTGGGAAGCTGCCAGGTAGATCTTCTGGCTTCTGGCTCCACTTCCTCCCACTCTGTTCACTAGTCACAGCCTCAGAGCCCTCCAGGGTGGGACCAGAGCAGTGAGGACTAGGGGAAGGAACCCAGCCTTATGTGGCAGGTACAATCATAGCCTGACATAAACACTCTCTGGGCTCAGTGGGATATATAACATGAGTATATTCTCTCATGTTCTGCTTTCATGGGTCTCTCAGAGATTCTTCCTGCGAATATCCCACTTCAGTTCCAGTGAAGTCACCAATCCTCACCCTTCCAGGAAGTCCTCTGGGGTAGAATTCCAGATAGCTCCAGGATGGCTCAGCCCTTGGTGGCTGGGTAGCTTGGTAGATGGTCATACATCCTTGACCACTGCCTCGAAATGCTCTCCTCTGGTGCCTCCAGGATTAGCTCTTTGATAATGAATATAGGCAAAATTTTAGAAATATATATGTACATATATACTGTTCTTTTAACAAACCCTATATATGTAGTCAGGCACCTATTATTCATTCTTTTTTCTTTCCTTTTTTCAGAATAGCGGCCAACACTTAAACTGAAAGACTCCCATTTTAACATTCCACTGTAGTTGCCTTCATTCCTGATAGAAAAGAAGCTGAGAGCAGTATCAATGACCTTGTATTTCTAAACAGAATGAACTTGGTTTGTCTCAGAAAATTAAGTGACAAGAGACAAGCAGAAGGGCTTTGTTCTGCTCTTTCCTCCTATCAAGATAGTATTTACCAAGCAACAACATTGATTGATCCTTAAAGCTAAGGATAGGTTAGAGCTGCAGAGTAGGACAAGGCAAACAAGACTGCATTAATGAAAGGGTACAAGAGCAGGTATTAGAAGGTGTGGGCCTGGACCTGGTTCACTGATTAGCTATCTAGTGACCTTGGAAAGTTCACTTATGAAGGTCAAATAAGTTAATGCACTTGAAAGCTCTTTAAAAATTATGTACATTGAAGGTGACAATATTATTGATCTTAGAAGAAGCCATGCAGTTTTGTTACTAAATCCTCTTATTTCTTCACCTAGAAAATCTCTGGTTCACTCCTTCCTCTCTGCTTTTGTTGCAATCACCCTGGTCTCAACCCAGATTCATGCAATAATCTAATTTATCTCTTCTCTGCCCTACCCCCACAATTCATCCCCACAGGAAGGAGTTGGACTAGATGCTCCTAAGGCCTCTTCCTTCCTGATAACGATGTTCAGATTCTATGAGACAAAGAATAGGAAAAGAAAACATGGCTATTCTTTTCCCTAGTCCACTCACATCCTTAGCCTTGGCTACGATTCAAATAAGGCATTTGGCTTATCAGTTAAAGTTTAGATAAATGGGGGTGCGGTGGGCGGGGGCGGGGGGCTACCTGGGTGGCTCAGTCAGTTAAGCGACCTGATCATGATCAGGTCATGATCTCACGGTTCGTGAGTTTGAGCCCCGTGTCAGGCTCTGTGCTGACAGTTCAGAGCCTGGAGCCTCCTTCAGATTTGGTGTCTCCCTCTCTCTGCCCCTCCCCTGCTCGCTTGCTCGCTCTCTCTCTCTCTCTCTCTCTCTGTCTCAAAAATAAATAAACACTTTTTAAAAAATTTAAAAGGCATGAAATTGTCAGGGGAAAGCCAGTTAAATGAAGATCAGGATTTTTCAGATACTTCATAGTTTCACTAACTCCACAAACACTCCAAAGATGGTTGTATGTACTATTACAATGTATGGCAGTGTCTTTTTATTCTTATTTGCCCTCAATCCATGGCAATCTGGCTTCTACCTCTATTCCATGGGTGTTGCTCTGGACAAAATCATCACAGCTCCATGGCTGTTCATGCTCACAGATGTGCTCCAGCCACAGCCCTCCACACTGATAAACACTTTTTCCACATAAGGATTCCCTTACTGGGTTTTCTCTCCAGTGAATTCTTCCTCCTCTATTACTTACTGCTGATGTTCCCCAGAGTACAACTCTGAACAGTCTGCTCTCCCTCCTGATGTACTCTCACTGGTTCAACAAATCCCTTCATGTGATTCCAGTCACCACTGCAATCAGAAAATCTACAGCTCTGGCTGTCATTTTCTTTTTGAGACCAAACCCATGTAGCCAATAGCCTACTAGACATCTGTGCTCCAACGTACACTAAAAGCACCTCAAACTGCACGTGTCCAGATCTGAGGTCTTCACCATACCCCTACTTCACCTTTTCTGTTATATCTGTCAAATGCAACACTGAATTCCAGGCACCATCTCTTACACAGACAACTCCAACAGCCTTGTAACTTGTCTTGCTGCCTCCAGAGGGGATAGAATGCCCAGTTATTCCATTCTTTTCATTTCAGTCAGAGTAGTCTTTCTGAAGCACAGATCTGCGTCATGACTTCCCACTTATCCTTAGAATAAAGTCCAAATCATTGACCTAGTCTTATAAGGCCCTTTGTGATCTGGACCATTCTTGCCTCTACATCCTCAGCTCTGACTCCCCACCTTGATGTCTACGTTAGCATCATAATAAATCACCAATTCCCAGAATAAGCCATGTAATCTTCCTCCTAGCTTTTGCACATGCTGTTCCTCCCATCAGAAATGTTCTTTCCTCACCCCATTACCTGGCTAACTTCTATTCACCCTTAGAGTCTCAGTTGGCTTTCACTGTATCCAGATCCCTGAACTCCCAAGTCTAGGTTGAGTTCCCCTCTTCTTTGCTCCCAGAGCACCATTTCTTCCCTTATCTTACAGGCCTGGATTGCACTCAGCTATGCCCCACCACACTGCACACTCCAGCGGCAGGATCAGCATCTGTCTTATTTATGCTATACCCTGTATACTTTATAACATTGCCTGCTACATAGTAGACCTCTTAATAATTCTGCTAAATGAGTGTACTATGTGTAAGTATATAGAATAAACTATTTTGAGAAGATTCTACCCTTCAAATTTTATGAAATACTTTAATAAAAAGGGTTCTGTATGAAAAAAAAATCCACTTTATACAGACATTATAAAAGCACTACTATCTTGTACATCTAAGTATTTCTTTTTAAAAGTATTGCATCTGGCCTTTCAAAATGTGTTTTAATTATAACATAGCTCCAAATACCAATATAGGTATATGTCATTTGTAAAAGTTAGCAAATTTTGCCAGTACAATCTAATAATCGAAAACAGAGGAATGTCAATCCATCCAGAACCTCTTTTCCATTTTTTGTTAGGTTCTGTAGAAAAGAGTGCTCCAATGGTGGATTTTTTTCCAGGGCCGATGGAGTCTCTGGACTGGTATTATATTGGTCTTCTCTTCTGTGTTTTGATACTGGGAATGAGGCAGCCACTGCCAGCAAGCTAGATTCAATGCCTAGTATCTTTGGCAGAGAAAATATTTCTCCATTTCTGTCCAAATTAATCCTCACAGGCCAATAAATCAATACACAAAGAGCATGTGTGATGATTTTGACCATCTGGAATTTTTCTAAGGCGTTGGTGGTCATAACAGAAACTACCTGGCTCCACAGTAGCTATGAGTATCTAGTTATTAGCTCGGACTAGCATGAGCACATCCCCCTTTCCATGTGATAGCACCACCTGATCCAGGGCAGGGGAGCTCCTGGCAGCTTTTCATTATCTTTGCCTGATCATTCAGTCAGCTAGTTTGATTCCAGCATCAAAGAAAACAACTTTAACCCATTTCTCCCCAATACTCTCATAAAATAACAAACTGGATCTAGACTATCTTCACACCTGGTCAACCATTATAACAATCAGGTAGTCAAAAAGAAAAAGGAAAAAAGTCAAAATAGCAGTACAGTATGATCAATATACCAGTGATTTTTTAATCTGACTTTTCCAAAACAACTGACCCAATTTTTTTTTCCTTAAATACGCCCAAAGTGTGGGAGGAGGAAGCTTTTCACAGTGTAAGGCAGTGTCTACATGGTTATTAGATACAACAAGTTAAATTCTTTATCACCAGGAAAAAATGCTACAAAGGAACTGCTTCTAAACCAATGGCTCTAGTGGCCTTCCCTGCAGCTAAAGGAAAAGCTAAGGAAAGGAGAGGAGGAAAGAACCTGTTTCCATGCTCAGACAGTCTAAGGTTGCTTTAGTTGTACCAATAAATGCTACCCCTGGTGGGCTCTCTGTCCTAAATCCATTCATTATTTCACTCAGTGCTCACAGCAGCTCCAAATCACTCCCATTTGTCAGTTCACAAACTGACCTCTGCATACGGAGGGCAAGGAGAGACTGAAGAAAGAGGCAGACCACTCCAGATTGGTAGGAGGCAGGTTTAATAAGCAAGGGAACTTAGTTACAGGGCTTCTGTTGGGCAGCAAGATGAGTGTATCTCTACACCAACCTGCCAAATCTTAAAAATTTATCTAGAGACCTTAACTGGGTTCAGTCACATAATTCGCTGCATACGGCTGCAATAAAATCGTACTATCTATAAAGTCTACATCCTTAAAAATGGCTCCAACAATGGGAACTGTAGGCAGAATGTATATGCCAAGGACAAGGGAAGGGGTGAGGAGGCTCCAGTTGCCAGGGTCCAACTGAAGAATCAACCAGCAATCACTTCCTCTTAATGACCTCTTCTAATGTCTTACCTCTCCTGATTGGCTCTTAGAATCTTATGTGTCCCCCTCTTCTGCAATGTGCCCTGAGTGGTCAGCAAGGGTGTTAATAACATGGAGGTGGCTTGTTTGTTAGTTGTCTGACTGCACTGGAGGCAGATACTACAGCAACAATACAGGCAAATGTAAAAGAAAATAGATTAAGATGATTACCAAAATAATTTTTTCCATCAAGAACCCCATGATCCAAACCCCTGATTTACTTAGTCCCCTAGACTGGGGTTCAGATCACTCAGGGCATTCATTATATTTTTATATGATTAAAATAGATGATACATACTAGATTCATCAGGTATGAACACATAACATTTTCTTTGGATAATGGCACAGGTGCCTCCCCACAAAGCAATAATAATGCTCAAGGCTATCCTATTTTGGAGGACAGCTTTTTTCATCAGAGACATTTCAGTATTCATTAAGGACAGGCTTTGCTGGCTATCAGTTAAGGTTTGTTGGGTGAATTTAGTAAGAGCTTCTGTGTGTGCCATATCATCCTCCAGGCCAATGGAGAGAACAAAGAAGGCAGCCAAGTGATTTTATCAGTGGAAAACAGAACATACCCACCTGACCTTGAGGAGAGGGAGGTTGGCAGCTTTAGGAACTTGACCCAGTTGTACATACCATACATGTTGGCCAAAGGAGGCAGCGCTGTCAGGCATGAGGAGATACAGTGGTGGTGGGAGATACTAGACCAAAACCCCTCTCTCGGTGACACATGTTCCATTCCATGTACCGTGCATTTCAACAGGTTCAGCTTGTAGCAGGACAGTGGAATCTCAGTGGAGATTGAGTAGTTCCCCACACTTAGAGGTGTAAAATAATCTACCCATTCCAGTGGGACGTCTTATTGCAAATTCCAGTAGATGACATCTTTCCCAGGCACGATGGGGTTTGGTGTTCTCAGCAGCACATCACATTGATTCATGGTGAGAGCTGGGCAATGGCTGTTTACCATGACTTTTTTATCTTTACAACATCAAATGTCTCAGCAGCAGTCCCCAGTTTAGCATACAAGATAATAGTCCCTACTGGTTGATTATTCAAATGAAGTAAAGCCTGGGACAATACTTTAGTCTATCCAGCCAGGGTAGTTTTACCTGATAGTAATTTAATCTGTTGCTTCAATATTTTATTTTTTCCTTTCTTTAACCCTACTGCTTGTGGGTGGTTATAGGGGGCATGGAACCATGGAACATGGTCATGTTCTTTTGGCCAGTCTTACACATTATCACTTTTGAAATGTGATCCCTGATCACTGTATTTTTGACAAGGGTGTCTGTACTCAGCTTTTCTAATTCTTTAATGGTAGCAGCCTGGTTTGCACAGTGATGGGAAAACTTGGGTTAGGCCAGATACAGTGTCCCCATAAACCAAGGCATATTTAGAACCTTTGCTCTTGAGGGCGGGGCTAATATAATCAATTTGCCAATCTTTCACAGGTTGGGAACTCCCATGGATGTCCCCAGACTTCTCTAGCAATTGTCTTGGGCATTATTAAGAACACACAAGATAAGCTTTTAATGCATTAACCAAGTCAGTGTATTTCAAGGGCAATCCTGCATCCTGCATCCCACCTGAGTGCTAGTGGACGTTTATTCCTATGCATCCAATCTTTTGTATCTACTGAAGAGTCAATTGCTAGCACTTGTGTACCCAGGCTAAGGCATCAGCTTCCTGATTGCCAGGAAGGATCAGTGTCTTATTATTTAAGGCATGGAAAATAGTGAGGACTGCCTCAGGCTCCTACAGATGAAACTGAATATATATCTTGGAATATGGAAACTGAATTTCCATATATCTTGACCACACAAGGGCATTCATGGTTATCCATCTTTAGGCTTCCCATTGTCTAAGCCATAGGGTTAATCCCTTTAGAACAGCCCAACTATATGTAAAGGGTTAACAGCCAGGGCTCCTGAGCAATCACAGACAAAATTCTCCGAGTTCAGCCCACTGGCTGCTGTGATTCATTCTTGTTTCTAGGCATCTGTATACTAGGCTTCCGTGAGAATTTCCCCCATTCTCTTTCTACCGGCCACAAGGGTCCCATAGGAATAGGGGCAGGATATTTATAGGATCTACATATCCTACAGGGTCAAGTAGCACCTGCAATTCCAGAGACGGTGGGCTAGCAGACAGGGTGCTCCCCTGTTGCAAATAGGCATACCGTTTAACCAAAGTGGGAGTTTGATCCATGGCAGAGGTAGATCAGTGAAACATATTTTTAATTCACCCATTGATAGGAGGGGAAGTTCTTATCATGACATACTGTTCCTTTGTGAGAAGCTCTACCTAGAGGAGCACTGTGTCCACTGCTAGCAGCTGTTGCTCTGTGGGGTACATCAGGTTTCTCTCTGCTTCCAGAGCTGGGACAAAAATTTTAGGGGTCTTCTCTCCTTCTGTTGTCCCTGACATAGTACCCAACCCATACCTTCTGGAGTCACAGACACATCTAATTTAAATGTTAGCCCTCTGTGGGAAATGTCCAAAGCTTTAACCTGCCTTACTAGTGTTTTTGCCTTCTCAAAAGTGACTTGTTGTTTTGACCCCCCAGTTCCATGTGTACCCTTTTTCTTACTAGGTGGTATAAAAGGCAGAGGCACTGTGCCAGGTGGGAATAAAAGTCCTTCTAAACCCCTAAATCTCTACAAAGATTTTCATCTCTCTCATGTTTTGTGGGAGTGGATAGGCTTGCATCGTGCCAATCATAGCTTTGGGGACAATGTGTGTCTTATCCAACCAAACAACTTCCAAAAACTTTATGGCAGCACCTGGGCCTTGAATTTTCTGGGGTTTATTGCCTATCCTTTCCTCACAGATGTCCAGCAAAGCCTACAGAGTATCCAGCAAATCTTCATGTGTTAACATTATATCATCAATGGAATCGGGCCATTGTATTGGGCTACCATCCCATGACATAATGTGAAGCTTTGCACGTAGCCTTAGGGAAGCACTTGAAGGGTCCATTATTGTCTCTCCCACATGAAGGCAAATTGATCTTAGTTATTAGAAAACTGTACTTGCCAGAGTCTTTTCCATGAATCTCTTTGAAGATGAAGCACTTTTGCAGGAACATTTTTGCAAAAGCATCAGAGTAAAATAATAACTGTCTATAAATGACAAAAGACTTTAAAAATGGCCATAGTTAAAGATCTGATGAGAGTTCATTATAATGCAATTGACAAGGAGATTTAGTTATTTCTATGACATACATTTTAAAATTGCGACTGATAACATTATATACCAGGACATATCAGATTTTTAGGAATTCCATATAAATATACCCTAAGGAAAGCTTATCTGATATGCACTCTTTTTAATTTAGCATATCAAATAAGCCTAATTAGTTTAATATCTCCCTTTTATAAGGAGAGAAAACACATCTTTTGAGATGTTCCAGGGATCTGAAAAATCCCTAAGTTAGGACAAGGTCAACAAGCCCTCATTTAAATTTGATTTGGTGAATTTTGTCAAAAATATCAAAAGATTTAAAACAGTTGATTAAAAAGGGTCATAGTTCACCATGAAACAATACTTACTTATCATTTTAACCAAACTGACAAAGATTTGAAAGGCAAATACAGAAAGTCATATAGTTGTAAAAAAAAAACTTAGCTCTGGGAGACTTGGTGGCTCAGTCAGTTAAGCATCCAACTCTTGACTTCGGCTCAGATCATGATCTCGCGGTGCAGGGTTGGCGCCCCTCACTGGACTCTGTGCTGAGAGAAGGTCCCTGCTTGGGATCCTCTGTCTCCCCTTCTCCCTGCCCTTCTCCCACCCTCACGCACGTGCACACGCAGTCTCTCAAAAATAAATAAACTTAAAAAATTATCCATTAAATAAAAATCTTAGCTCTTTTAATGGAGAAGACTCAGTTTTTCATAAGTAATCAAAGACCTGATAAAGACCATATGATGCAAAATGAAATTATTTTGATAAAACATAGAATCTTTGTTTTCTAGGCAGATTACTTAAAAGATAAAGGAAAACCTTTCATAATCTCATCAAGGACAAACCAATAGTCCAAGAAAACTTTGTCCCTGTAGCAGATGAAAGAAAATAAAGTTTCAGTTTTACATAAATACACCATTGATGTTAAAGCTTACTTTTCTTTAAGCCAATTAAATAGAGCTCTTTGCAACTTAATTTTGGTAATTTTGGTAATTACCAAATTAAAAAGAAAAACATCACACATGTAATATATGTCCATGGACATACATAACAGACACACAGACACAAAAAAAGATCCCATAGCTTTCCTTCCAAAACTCTAGCCATGAATTCAGTACAACAATATAAAATTCACTAGTTTATAAAGCAGTTAAATCCAAATGTGTTTCTGGCAGATGAAACAAGTAAATGTTACCCACTCATATGGCTAAAGTTTTTTATTACTATTTGTAGAGAAGACTTTTAAGATTTGTATGTGCCCTTTAATAGTAATCTTTTGGAGGCTGTGGACTAGATTTGGGGCAAGGGAGTTTCTATAGCAAACTGTATTTTAAAAAGCGTCTTTCCCCCTTTTCTCTCTTCAGTCCCAGGCAATCGTGGGCAGGGTTTTAGTTGTCTCCTGTGGTATTTATATTTCCAGGGCATGATAAGACTTACAACTTCAAGGGACAGAGAAAGAATGCAAGTTTCTTCTAGGAGTTTTAGGGGTATATTTCTTCATTATTGGAAATCTAGAGTAGTTACTATTTAAATTTTCCCGTTGTGTTAGGAGTCAAACTTCACGAGACTGTCAGTTGTCACTGTCAATCACCATAACATCCTCCTCTTTTCTCTTGGCTCTCTTCACTTTCCTAGAGATTTCTCCTCTCAGTATCCCAATCAGGCTTTGTCACAAGCTCTTGGATCTTAACCCAAGGCATCTTGTACCCTTTTAGCTTTGCAAAATTGACCACCAAGTTCCTCAACTTATTATCCTCCTCTCCTACCTTTTCTGCCAGCCCCAAAGCTAGCAAAGTAGTGGACAACTGCTTGTCCTTCTATAGCTCAGCTCTTCCAACTTTCTAACTCAACTTCAGCCTCTAGTTGGGCATCAGTGACCAGCCAAGCTGCCCACATGAGAGGCCAGCCCACTGTGGCAGCCACTCATTTCCCTTCTTTGCTGCAATGTGCTATGTGTAGTTTCTCAAACACGTATATCAAACCTGCTAGCATTTTCAGGGTGTCCTGAGACTCACATGGTGGTCCAAGAGCATCTAACATATGTGACCACCTCTCCTCACATAGAGATCGGTGGCCAACATAGGATTTCCCCCGTGAATGCCTCTTTCCCAAAGCCCATTACTTTGGTCTCCTAGCTGGCTCACCAACTGTTGGTTCCTAAACTGGGCCCATACACAGAAGGCAAGGAGAGACCTACGAAAACGGCGACCACTCTAAATTGGTAGGTGGCAGATTTAATAAGAAAGGAAACTTGCATACAAGGCTTATCTTATGTGGCTGCAAGAAGAGATCTCCACACCTGCCCACCAGAATCTTAAAAAGTTTATATAGAGGCCTTCACTGGGTTCAGTCACATATACCATCCAGATGGTCTCAATAACACCTTCCTCTCTCAAGGCCGCATCCTTAGAACAGCTTTTGCTATGGGAACCGTAGGCAGACCATACATTCAAAGGATGGGGGAGTACGTGAGGAGCTTCTAATTACCCAGGTTTAGCTCTAGGACCAACTGGCAGTCACATCCTCTCAATTACCTCTTCCAACAACATCATTTTAATTTGGAAAAACTGGGACATAGACTTTGTAACTTATTCAAGGTCACACCACAGTTAAGTGGCAAGAATGAGATTCTGACCAGGTCTAACCCCAAAACTTCCACTCTTAATCACTATTTCTAATATGAAAAATGTTTGCATGTTTTGCAGACCCTAAACCAATCATAGAATTTAAACATTGTTGGTCACCAGAAAAAAATAATTTATTTATCAAGGATTTTCTCTTATTGAAATTATTTTAAAAGAAACAACAATATGGGAAATCAGAAAGTTGGGGGAGGAAAGGCTAGCTAGGAACTCCTTAGAATTCCCATGACATTAATAAATTAACTGTTTTCATTTTTTTCATATTCCTTCCAGTCTTTGTCCAATCTGTATATGTAATGATATGTATTTTCAAAGCCATTTTAAATGAATAGCTAGTATTGAAATGATAAACTCATCAAATGAGTTGTCTTCTTAAAAACAGACAAAAAGCATTTTAATTCTTCCCTCCACATTCTGGGTTTCATTTCCTCTTCTGGAACAATAACAATGACAGATTCTTGAAGAATTCTGATTCACACAGCAGATGTGAGGATTAGAGAACCTGCTGGCTAATTGGAGATAAGTTTCACTGGAAAAAGTCACATGAAAACAAACTATATGTGGTAAATTCCTACCCCTGAGCTTCTCAGGATATACCGAATTTATCCCACCAAAGAGTTCTGTTTTTGTAGAACTTCAGATGCCCTGAGTCTCTACATCAGCATTTTCCAAGCTGTGTTCTAGAGAACCCTAATGACAGATGCACACTTAGAGTTTCAAGGTAAATACATTTAGTGACTACTGTTTACATCCCCGCTGAGAGATTTAAAATGTACATTAGCATATGAACATCCTGGGAAGTCATGCAGTAAGAAACGCGTTCACTTTTGTCCAGAAGTTGCAAACAAGCTACTTCCAGGAGCCAGGTGGGTAAAGATAGTGATCTGGTGGTGGCTGTGATGAAGTGGAAACTACATGTACCACCTGACAGTTGCTGCTTCTGGTCCACGTGGGCCTAATATTAGCATATCTTCATGAGATGTCTGAAATCTGGGTTTTGATGGAAATTTTACATCCAGTTTGAGTGGGGAAAAAAACATGTCTCGTGGCTAGATTGGGCCCCTAGGCCACCAATTGGCAGCCTCTGGGTTAATCTAACGTTTCTCCAGCTCATTTGACTACAGAACTCTTTGTTTCTAGAATACTCTTTGGGGAAATGCTACCACACTTCATTCTCCTGCCAACCCTTTAAGGTCACTCTCTACATCTAGTCTTCCTCCCGTGCTCCAGTCTTCCAACCTAAAGTATGTTCCGGTTACTATGATTGTGTAATAAATTACTCCAACACTTGTGGCTCAAAAAAAAGCAATATTTATTTTGCTCAAAAGTTGTAGTTTGGGTAAGTCTCAGAGAGCATGATTCATCTTTATTCCACTGCATGTCGGTGTGGCTCAAAGCCTCGTGGAGATGGTGAGGGGTGGGAACCATCCAATGGCATTCTCAGGGCACCTGGCTCGTTCAGTCAGTGGAGCATGAGACTCTTGATTTTGGAGTTGTGGGTTTGAGCCCCACATTGCATGTAGAGATTGCTTAAAAATAAAATCTTAAAAAAAAACAAATAAACAAACAAAGGCATTCTCACTCAAATGTCAGGCTTATGCCAATAGTCGCCTGACACCTTAGCTGCAATGGCTTAGAACACCTACATGTGACCTTTCTTTGAGGCCTGGGCTTCCTTGCTAGATATCTAGCCATCTAGATAGCTAGATTCCAGGAGTGAGCTGTCCTGACAGGGTTACAAGAGTGCGGGAGAGGTGCTGGTCCTTGTCTCACAGAGTCAAAGAGTGAGTTTCATGGACAACAGAGTGAGCAAAACAATAGAGTTTACTGAGGAAAGTACAAAGCTCTCAAGAGTGAGAAGGGTCCCAACTGGGTAACTGCCAAGGATTTTTGCCTTTGACTTTTATTGGGCCTTATCAGAAAGTTGTGACACTCCACTCATGCACCTAACCCAGGCAGGTCTAGAATATGTTTATCCATTTTTTTTCCAAACCCTGCCACAGCTTCAGCCTCCCACTTACAGCTGCAACCTTCCCAAAGAGTCCCTTATCTCCCTGACTAACGTGAACCCTTTTCCTTCCCAAGAGGAAAAGGGAGAAGCAGGCAGAACCTGCATCACCTTGTAGGATCTAGCCCCAAAAGTCACAGCACGTCATCTCTGTTGCATTCTATTTGTCAAAGCAAGTGTTCAAAGACAGGCAAGTGACTCCACCTCCTTAAAGGAGGGTGGCAAGGTTCCGAAGAGGATGGGAGACCGGAAATACCATTTTAGCCAATTTGGAAGATGCAATCTTCCGTAAAAGGAAAGAATGAGGGGCACCTGGGTGGCTCAGTCGGTTAAGCATCCAACTCTTAACTTCAGCTCAAGTCATGAACTCATGGTCCTGAGGTCGATCCTGGCATCAGGCTCCATGCTGGATGTGGAGTCTGCCTGAGATTCTCTCTCCCTCTCCCTCTGACCCTCCCCCACTCGCACATGCTTGCACTCTCTAGCTCTCTCTCTCTTTCTCTCTCTCAAAAAAAAATTCTGGCTCTTTTATTTAACAAAAATAATGTGATTCGAGCAAGTGATTTTATCTCTTTTTGCACCATTTGTTTACTGTATCCTGAATTACAGTTGCCTCTGCTTTTACTTAGACTGTAAGCATCTTGAGAGTAGCACTCACATCTAAGTTTTTTGTTTTATTCTTTAATGCTGCTGTAATGCAAAGTGCAGACACTTACTTGGGGTTTAGTACATATTTCTAATACCTTATTTTATTACAGCTAGTAGGGAGGTTCTCAGTAACTTTTCACCGCTTGTAAACATGGTCGAAGGAGACGAAATGCCCCCCCAGAACTGAATTACACTGCCTTTAGTTCATTATTGTTCTGTGTTGGTCTCAGCCTATCAATGACCGGTGCTGTGGCTGGACCAGCGCCTGTGGTTCTTATTATGATTTCAAGATGCTCTCAGCAATAACCACCAGGAAATTTTGAAAGAGAAAATGTTTCTTATAAGTTCTGAAAATTACATGGCCCACCTGGAGCCACACAGTGAGGTCATGGATAGAGAGAAAGAGAGCAGACCCAGGGTTCTGCTTTTATTGGGGTTGAGGGCAGGGGACCTAGAGTTTTGAGGGCTCATTCTTCATTGGTTTTAAACCATTCACTCATTTAAAACAGAAGTGCAGGAATTTAGAGACTGGGAGGAGGAAAAAACAACCAGCCCAAATGGTCAGTTATTGAAATCAACCAAGCTGTCTAAAACAAAGTAGCCTTGGGAGTAGGGGTGGGGGGAGGGGGCGATGCATGACCTGGCTCCTGATCTAACGGCAAGGTGTCTTTTATCAAGATAGCCGTTTTGAAGTGGATGCCTCATCAATCAAAACTTAAGTCAGGCATTTGCCTTACAAAAAGAAAGCCAACTGTCAGGGCTTGCACTGCAACTATCCATCCACATGCCACTTCCTTTATCACAGGACTTGTGACCGTATGGATGTGAGGCAAGGCTCAAACCCCAGGGTCCTCCCATCTTCTTTTTTAACTGAGCCAGCCAGGCTTCCATGCTCCCATCTCCTTATGCCTATCACAAAGTAGCCCTGTTGTCCTCTATCACCAGCTGCCCAAAGAGCCACCAGGAAGCCTGCTGAGAAATCGGCCCCACAAAACCTTATGCCCAAAGCAGCAGCAAACCCCAGGTTTGGTCTGCAAACCTCCAGGCCCAGTGCACCTTTAAGAGTAGTTCTTTGCTGTGAATACAGATACCAAATGGAGCCACAAACTGATATAATCTTGTCAAACTTTGGCTCCACAAAGGGATTCATTTGCTAATGAATATGCCAAAATCTCTTTCAAAAATGACCATACCCATTTGAAGGACAAGTTTTCCTCATTGTGCACTAATACTCCATTCCTCTTTGCAGCTTGCCCTGGGAGAGGGACTAGAAAGAACAGGAAAATATCTTAGATTCTGACATCCTGCTCAAGCTTGTATTAAATTATTTCTAACCTCCTGTGCCCTTTCCTCTCCTTCCCATCATTTCCATTTTTTTCTCCCCACATTTCTGCAGCCAGCCTGCTACCACATCGTTTGGTGAAAGCCTCAGGCTATTTGCCATGTGCCTGCCAACTTCTGCAGTGATGGCCGATTTCATTAAACAAGGAAGCGTGTCTAACCCAGAGGCAACCAGAAAATCTATGTTGAGTGCTAGTACCAATATTTCTGTTTTTCAACATTTCTGAACCACGCAGTGTACAGGTTATGCTATTGCACCCTCGCTATCCTGAGAAATAATTTTTTTCATTTATGAATATAAAATTACAGTAACTACTGATTCCTTTGTTCTTAATGTTACTAGTTTTAAGCACTTCACATACATTGTTTCACTTAATCTGCACAACCACTTCAGGAGACTTTCTACATTTTACAAATGAGAAACTGAGTTAAAGAGGTGAGCTGAATTGCCAAAGGTCTCTTGACAAGGAACATAGCCAGTTTTGCGACCTGTTTTACTTGATGCCAAAGCCCATGGATTTTCTTCCCTATACCATTTAGGTTGAGAAAGGGGCATGCGTGACCCTTTTCTTATCTCAGAGATTTTATTAATTTTGAGCCTTCCTGTTTGACTCAATTTGTCAGTTCATTGATAATGTTGCGATCAGACACACTCAGGGTCCTAAGAGACCATAGAATTCATTAGGTCAAGCTAATCTGTGAATCGTCTTTACAGCACTTCTCACATTGGTCATTGCACTTCTGTTTAAAGACTTCTAATGTTGGGGAACCCAGTCTTCTGAGGAGGAAGCAGCCCATCATTTTCGGGCATTTGATTAAAATCTGCCCCCCAAGAACTGCCATTCATTCACCCTAGTCCTTCTGTCTGCAAGACAAGGCTAAACCTACTTACTCAGCTCCATCACCCTGTGAATGTTGCTTTACCAGTGAATTGTTTCATAAACCAGGTTACTCCTGCCTACCTATTCACTCTTGCCTGAATAGATGCCAGTTTGCCAATGCCCCTCACTACATGGCCCCCCCAGGACTACACCCAGAGCTCAAACTAATTCTGACCAATCAAAATTCTATCCCATCCTCCATCAGGATGCTGACCATCTATTCTTGCAGCCCCAGGTTGAGTGTGTTCTTTGGGCAGCCACATGGAATCTTGGACTATTAGCTTTTAGTCGATATGATATGTGAGTACAGATGTTTTGGCCACATTTTGCTAACCTGGGCTGCTAGATCCCAGGGCAGTAAGGTCTCTAACTGATCTGCACATAATTTCACGTTAACAAAAACTGTTTGTGGCAAATATTTTACCCAAGCTTGCACAGTGATTTTCATTTCTTGTCATGCCTCTTTTCTTCTGCATATAGATAATGGATTGCTTAAGTTTTGATCCAGTGACAGTTAATCAATAGATGTCTAAAGAAAGAAGAAGAAAGTCAGACTCCTCACAGACACAATGGGCATTCAATCTTATATCAAACAGTTCTTTCACAGCACAACCCCAGGATCCTTCTAATCAACAATTATGTTTGACTACAAAATTGAAAGTATCTCTGCTTTAACTCAAGGATGACCAAAATAGGGTGGTGAATGGGAACTGGCAATATGCTGTTCTTCCTTAAAAGTCCCTGGTTCTAAATTAAATTGCTGATTTTTTTACTCTTTACATTTTAATTTCATTAATATTTAATTTTGTCATGGTTCTTATAGAAATTTTTATTTTCTAGTTTTACAATCAAAAAGTAAAGGGAAAATGTCAGCTTTATTCTTGGGAAAATGCTTTAAAGTATAATTTTTAGAGATCAGTGAACAGACTAGAAGCCTGTTTCCCATCCCCCTTATTCTGATCTTTTGAGTCAATCTGCGTAAACAAACCTGAGTGTCTAATCAATTCAGACTTCTTACCTTACAGAGGACAAAAAAAAAAAAAAAAAATGTACAGGTGACTTTAAATGACTTGTTCAAGTTTACAGGGTTAGTAGAAACACACAACTCTCTTCCAACCACTGATACAGAATATTAATTCGAAGGAATTCAAAGAAGCAAGAGATGCCTCTAGTGTAGGGTCTTTTGGAGAAAGACCATGGAGGAATTGAAATTGAAAAGAAGTATTTTTTAACCAAATCTTACTTTTTCACAAAAATAACGTGCTAGCAGGGCACCGGGGTGGCTCAGTTGGTTAAGTATCTGACTCCTGGTTTCGGTTCAGGTCATGATCTCACAGGTGTGTGAGTCTGAGCTCCACATCAGGCTCTACACTCGGTGCAGAGTCTGCTTGGGATTCTCTGTCTCCCTCTCTTTCTGCCCCTCCTCTGCTTGCTTGCTCTCTCTCTCTCTCTCTCAAAGATAAATATATAAACTTTATATTAAAAAAAATAGGGGTGCCTGTGTGGCTCAGTCAGTTAAGCGTCTCACTTCAGCTCAGGTCATGGTCTCTGACAACTCAGAGCCTGGAACCTGCTTCAGATTCTGTTTCCATCTCTCTCTGCCCTTCTCCCGTTCATGCTCTGTTTCTGCCTCTCTCTCAAAAATAAATAAACATCAAAAAATGTTTTTTTAATAAAATAAATAAAAATAAATAACATGCTAGCAATACAAAATTTTGGAAATGCTGTAAAATACAAGGAATGGTAATGGGACAAATTACTCACAACCATGAAAGTAGTACTATGGGTGCATTTCTCTACAGTCTTTTTTCCCCAACACAGTATTTGTTGCTGTTTTCTATCATTATGATCATGCTACTTATAAAGGCCCAAGGCCTGCTCCATGCTGTAATAACTCTTCATAAATACCATTTTATTTTATTTTTTTTAATTTTTTTTTAACGTTTATTTATTTTTGAGACAGAGAGAGACAGAGCATGAACGGGGGAGGGTCAGAGAGAGAGGGAGACACAGAATCTGAAACAGGCTGCAGGCTCTGAGCAGTCAGCACAGAGCCCGATGCGGGGCTCGAACTCACAGACTGTGAGATCATGACCTGAGCCGAAGTCGGACGCTTAACCGACCAAGCCACCCAGGCGCCCCCATAAATACCATTTTAATTGCTACTTAACAGTTTTTTTCCATAATCTCTTAACTTTGCTCCTATTTTTGAATAATTAGGTAGAAGGGAAAGATTTACATAGAGGAAAGTTATCTAGAAGAGGGTACATATTTACAGCAAATTAAAACACCAGGATACTCATAGATGTATATTTGGGCTTTGAGGTTATAGGTGAGATCTTTGTTTTATTCTTTATATTTTTCTCAGTGATACAAAAACACTACTAAACACACCTACACTTATTTAACATTTACCATGTACTTCATGCCACAGATATATTTTCTCATTTAATCCTCATAACAACTAACCAAGATCACTGTTATATGTTCACTTTAAAAATAGGGAAAATGAGACCTAGCGGAGTGAAGGGTCTTGCAGAAGGTTAGTGATGGAGCCACATTTTTTTCCCAGTTCCACCTGAGCAGAGAGCTACCCTTCTCAACCACGATACCACATATCCCAAGCTTTTCATGAATATCAACCACTGTTATAATCATTTTTAAAAATGAAAGTAGATTGCAAATAGCTCATTTCTGATGTAGGCAGATAACTTATTACCTGTAGAATATAAAAAACAATCTACCAAAATCCCAGAACAGCTAAGAAAATCATCAATACATAAAATCCCTTCAGTCCTATCTACAATGGTTAAAATTCAAATATGTTTCAGGTTTCTCTAAAACTGATTAGAAATAGAAAAAAAGAAGCAGTGTTAATTGCAGTTACATGAATGAAATCTGGATTCTGAGACTGGATGAAAATTGTGCTAAAAGTAGTCATCTGTAATTAAATGAAACTGTGCTGTGCACTTTAATTAGTCAGCATAATTTGTTCTAAGTGGTAAGTCCTGGAGTATCTCGTTAAATAAGAGCCTGACAGCCTCACCTTAACTGAGGTTCTGTTTCCTATAGCAGTCTTATTTATGCATCCACAACTCTAATTTGAACCTACAGGAAAGGTGATGCATCCTTTTGTAAACCAGATGTACATGTTACAAAATCTTCTTCATTATTTCATTCAGAAGACTTGGGAAAATCAGTAAACATTATAAAATTCACTTGATAGATTTATCTTTGTTTCTATGCAGAGAAGCTGAACTACATTTTTGAAAAGCTATTCAAGAAAATGAGTCTGCAAATTTTTTTAATTCTATTTATTTATTTTGAGAGAAAGAAAGTATGAGTAGGGGAGGGACAGAAAGAGAGGGAGAGGGAGGACCCCAAGTAGGTTCCACGCTGTCACCTGAGAGCCCACTGCAGGGCTCAATCCCCCAAACTGCAAGATCATGACCTGAGCCAAAATCAAGAGTCAGATGCTTAACTGACTGAGCTACCCAGACCCCCAGGTCTCCGAAAATTTTTTCAAATTCCTCAGGACTTACATATTCAGGTTTGTGGTATTTACAAAGGTCAGATAGTTGTTCTTCTTCATTGTTGTTTTGAACCTTTAAAAAATTATAACAGCAATGCATACTTAGAAAATTCAGAAAGTGCAGAAAAGTATAAAGCAGGAAAAACATCACCCATCATCCCTTCATTCAAAGACAGATTATTCTTAACATGGCAGTGTATGTCCTTTTAGTTTATTATCAAGCCATTGCTTTTGTATATTGGAGATCAATCTGTTTGCACAATTTGAAATTCTACTAAAAACTTGTTAAAAAATAAATTTTGGATTTTATCCCTAACCTTAACCTGGATAAGTGGTGGCCATTCCATGTGCTTCTAGCATCTCAGACACAGATTGTCAAGGTGCCTGCTGCCCTGAGCCTTCATCAAGGGGAGGCCTCTGCTGAAGGGACAGGACCCATTCCTGTGGTAGGAAGGCACAGTGTAGACATAATAAAGGAGAATGACAAGACCGACTACTTACTTAGAAGCCTTGGATTAAACAGGTTGTGTTGGCCCTTAATCCCTGAACATTTACTTCCGGAAGAAATAAACTTAGAATTATCATTCGGAGCAACTCTGAAGAGTTCCCACCAGAGAACAACCACTATCAGGCACGAGGGTAGAGAAGATGGTAAGATAGAAGGACTGAAAGGTGAAGGGCAACCCTGAAGGTGTCAGCAAGTCACAGGACTTAGAATCATAGAAATTGAGATTTGCAGGTAAAGAGCGTGCATGTCAGTCCCACACTCAGATGTTCAAGGGAAAATCCCTTGTTTTCTTTAAAGAAAATTAAGTGGTCTCTAAGCATCGCTCTTACCAACTGGAAAGTAACATAGTCTCAGGCACCAAATATGGAAGGATTATGGGGTGTCAGAAATCAAGGGCAGAGTCTTCATCCTCCATCTGTTCATGCTGATGGCTAACAGCCGACAAGCCCCAAGTGGTTCCTTGAAATCCAGTTTCTGTCTATGTCCCTGCCATGTGGGAATCAGAGTTCAAGTCAGCCCCCCAGCCATACCCTCTGGCACCCTCTTGGAGGTCAGGCCAGTTTGCAGGGAAAAACCTAAAAGCTAAGCACCAGTCTCCCATTCATCTCAGAACCCACCACCCTCCTTCTATTTTCCCACCCCTGAAAATTTCCCCTTCCTCTCTTAGGTTCTCTAAAATATTTGCCCCTTTCCCCTCACGCCAGGACACCCAAAGTACTCTCTCCAGGCTTAACAAAATAGAAGCTAACCAGGGGCAGATCTTGCAGAAAATTTCTGCTTCAGTCCTCCCCTGAAGTAAAGGAGAGCCAACATCCTGGTTTCCCTTTTGGAAGACATGAAGGAAATTATAAAGAGAAAAACACAAAGTAATATTTTCCAAAAAATCATCCTGCCATTGGTAAGACCTTAACTAAAAGGACTCCATTAAGTTCACACCAAAAGACAGTCTCCTTAATGTTTTAGCCCTACGAGGCCATGCTTGCCGTAAGGTGATGAGCATGGGCTTAGAAGCCAGACCGAGGTTCTGATCCTGTGCAATCCTAGCTTTAGGACCATAATCCTCTAGACTCAGTTTTCTCCCAGCACAGTGCTTGGCACAGAGTAGGGTTAACTAATGTTATTTTCCCTTGTTCATGGCCAGCTGCCTCCCCAAGTCACTGCCCCTCCAGTCCCAAAGCCACTGCTCTAATTCCTCATATCCTGAGAGTGACTCTAAGAAAGACCATCCTTCCTAAAATATGTGGCTGGTACCCACACTTGAAACTGCTCAAGTAATGGATTTTTAGTTGAATTTGGTATATATGATATTGGTCCTTCATATGGTAACTATTTTCCTGCTGCAGAAAGTCACAGCTAATCCAGTTCAACACTTTGACCACTAAGTACCCTCCAGAAGCTCTTCAACCATGAGTATCATTGGATGTGACCAGTTTGAACATTTTATTCCTCCTAAGAACTCCTTTTGATCTATGAGTAAAACTGTCTTCCTAGAAATAACCCAAGTGACATAGCATGTTCTTAAATCCATCTGTCCTCATTTTTACTATCTCCTAGTCAGATACAGAGTTTTGGGATAAGATGCAAGCAGAATGGGAAGAAATGGCCCGGAGGAATTGGATATCCGAGAACCAAGAAGCCCAGAACCAAGTTACAATCTCAGCTAGTGAGAAGGTGACCAATTCTGTTCTTATATACGCTGACCAGTTTTCTCAACCTCTTTGCATCATATTTTTATAAATTAGTTAATAACTATTTTGTGAAAATGTTAAGAATTAAACAGACAATTTAATGTCAATCTGACCTAGAAGAAATTCTGGTAGATGAAAACAATATAATCATCCAATGTGTGAAGACAGCAAAGCTGGAATGGAATATCCTTATTTTTATCAACGTTAATACAGTTTGGCAGTCAACAAGAGCTTGGATCCTGACTGCTGGCAAGTTACTGAACTGACTGACATTGAGGGTGGGTTGGGACAAGAACTGGCTGATCCCACAATGTTTTTTGTCAGTCATTCATGTGAGCCCTGTGGATGAGCTAACAGAAATGGTATCAATGGACAGGGGAGTGAAGTGGGGGCTTAGGGCTATATTTCACAGGGTCCTCACACAGCTCACGAAAGAACTACATGGAAAAGATACCCTTCACACAGCCAGGTCCAGTCCCAAGGGGATTCCTCAAAGATATTCCCCTGATAGGAGCCCCAGCAAATGTGAGAGTTCAGTGAACAACCAGCCAAATTACCCATGATGTCCCAGTTGCCCTTGGATTTATGCTTTTAAAAACATTTTCAAAAATAAATTGAAATGATTCAAAAGATAGGAAAAAGTATGGAATTTTCTAACTCAAGGGATACACACACACACACACACACACACACACATACATATATATGTTTGTATTATGGACTTTTTATGGTAGAGGAAGTCTCAATAGTATTCAGTTCTGGATAACTTCCATTTGTTCAATCCAACAAATATTTATTAAATGCCTACCTTGTAGTAGGTATGATGATGAATAGTCTCCAATCTTAGGGGATTTTCAACCTACATAGTCATTCATTAAAACGTCTTCCTTACCCCACCATTCTCTGTCCCTCGGTAGGCCAGGCATTCTCATAAAATCCGAAGAACTATCTTATTAAAAATAACTCTTTTCCACAATGAAATCAAAACTAAGCAAGAAGAGAAGACATTGATATAGATTGTCAGACTCTAGGCTATAATTCGTGCACCTGAGGCATGGCTGGGCCCTGAGATTCTCGTCCCCTGGACCCCATATCTGTTATACCACTACATAAACTGGTCATACCCTGTGGCTTTGATAAGGGGTGTTATCTTTCTCAATGCCAGTGGAGAATGAAGGTCTCCATTTAATGTATTTTAAAACCTTAGTAGCATCACCAACAGACTAGCTTATTTGTATCTATCAAATTAGAAGGACATTATGATAATCTATGCTGGTAAAGTTGCAGCAAATCATTTCTCTCAGATAATTCCAATAAGAGTTTAACTTGAGACAAACTTTCTCAAAAACAGTTATACACATCAAGGGCTCCAAAATAGTTCATAGCCTTAAGTCTAATGAAGCCCTCTAGAAGTCCATCCTAATGTAATAATCATATGCAGACAAAGATTTGAGCATGAGATCTTCACTTTAATCTTATTTACGATAATAAAAAAATTGAAAGTAGCCTGAATGTCCATCAGTAGAAACTTAATTAAATAAGTTTAGGCACAAGATAGATAATTTTAAAAACCAAATGGGGCACAAGCTACAAAACTGCATATATACATAAGCTTATTTATTTAATTTATCTATTCATAAAAATATTAGATTATTTATAAATTCTGTATTTTTTACATTTTTGAAATAAAAAATCTATAGCTTTAAAATATGCATTTTTAATGGGGCAGTATGGCCCACCATGGGGCAAAAACTGGTTCAAGGAGCAGGAAGGTAAAAAAATATCTCAGATATTGGAATGGTTTGTAGACCTCCAAAGGGCCAAAGCATATACACAGATGTACAGTATGTGGCATTAACATTTGAGGGGAACGGATGGTAGCACTTAGCGAAAATATGTCCAAAACTCTGTATTTTTTAAATCTTGGGGAGAAATGATTGAAACAAAAAGAACAAAAGAGCAACAGAGAAAACAAACTCCAGGATATCAGCAGTGATATTTAGGTTGTAGCATTATGGGTAACTTTGCTTCTTTTTATATTATTCAATAACAAAATAATACCATCTAAACTGTATACAGTGAGAATGTACTACATTCATAGGAAGGAAAGAAAACCAGTCATTTAAATTTAATTTTAATTAAAATAAATACATAAATTCAAATTCAAAAAGAGCTTACTGAACGTGAGAATGAAGAGATAAATCAATGGATCTTGTATTGGCCCTTCTCTGCGTTGTAGGGATATTACTTTCACACCGAAAATCCCTTTAAGGACTGGCCGGGAGCATTTGAAGAGGGCTTAAAAAGACTGAAGGAGGGGGACCTGCCCGTCACCATACTGTTCATGGAGGCGGCAATTCTTCAGGACCCTGGAGATGCAGAGGTATCCTATCCCCTTCGTCCTGCCAGGCTCACAAAGTGACTACGTGTAAATGAGGGACACAGGATGCCACAGAGTTCTACTGGGCTGCATTTTCTTCAGTTAAAGGTTCCCAAAGGAGTTAACCTGGTTTACTGTGCTGTGTGTTTGAAAGTTACAAATAGGTATACCTTTCTCTAACCAAATCTGCAGTATCTACAGTGCCCAAAATAAAAGGATGGGGACAAGAAATGAAAAACCAAAATTGCCAACCTAGAGGCTCAGCAATAGTTTTCAGGGGCCAGTGTATAGTTCCATCTAGGATTAGAGCCATACCCTATCTCACCCTTGATTTACTCACTCATTGTTTATTGAGCACATACTATGTCCCAAGAATTGTGCCAGACATGGGTTTCAAATATTGAGGAGCTGGAAAAAATGGAACCATTGAAAAGACACACTTGTATTCTATTTGGAGAGACAAGTAAATAAATCAATGCAGTGTAAGAAATGCAGTGTTAGAGTATGTACAGGATGGTAGGGGAGCAGAGAGCAAGGGTCCTAAGCCAGTCTTCTCCCACAATTAAGTCCAAAACTGAGCTTTGAAGGAGGGAGATTAATTAAAGACAGCAGGGGAGTCGAGATGTTAAGAGGCAGTGGTCTGTGCGTGGGCAGTGAGGCATGAAACATTGTGCCAGGTGGGGAGAGGAGAGGAGACAATGGCAGGAGAGGAGGTAGGAAGAGGTGGGTAAGACTCTGAACTTCATGAAAGCAGGGGACTCTACTCAGCAGAGGGATATAATCAGATTTGCATGTTTGAATTGAAAAACCCCTTTTGCTGAGGTGTAGAAGGTGATGGAGACCGAGGCCAGGAGACCACCCAGGGAGGCTTCCATCATCCTATTTTGGTCCACCATGTTTCCAAACCTGCGAAGGCCTATAATTAGATAGCAGCAGGTGTAAAGTTTTAGTTCATGAGTAATTTTCAGGAATTGTCTTATAAAGAATCTTCCTTATAAGAAATTCACAGAAATTTTAGGGAGGGGTATACACGGCTCTGAGATGGCAGTATACAATAGTGGTTAAGCTTCTAGGCTCTGCTGGCCTAACTGTGTGGGTTCAAATCCCTGCTCTACCACTCATGAGCCATGAGCCATGTGATCTGGGACAAGTCATGTAAACCATCTCAGCTTCCATTTCCTCATATGTAAAATGGAAATCACATTACAATAACTATCTCACTGGGTGTTGTGAGGATTAAATTAGGTCATACAAATAAAGTGCTTAGTTCAGTGCCTGACACATCAGTAATTAGCCTTCATCATTACTATTGACTGTACTTAAAGTCTGTATAGGAAGGACGAGTAAACTGATCACTAGGTTAAAGCCCTGGTGTCTTGTTAGTCAAAACGTTGACAGTGAAATGAGATTGAACTGAGAGTTGGAATTGTGAACCAAAATATTGGAACCCTGGAAGGTTAAAAAAGATGTATACACATTATTATCTCAGATTCATAAATGAGAACATTAGGGCACTGATTAACAACAAATGGATCCCAACCAAGGACCCAGGGCCTCTGAATCTTGGAGACCCCTAAATTAAGATAATGGGCAATTTGTGAACAGTGAAAGTGACACCCTGCTCAAAGGCTAACAAGAAACCCCCAGAGAAGAACTGTTTCATCAATCTTAAGAAGCATTCTAAGATGTATGGAAGGTGAGCTCAAAATAGGGGCTGCTCTGTGTACGTCTGAAAGATTAAAGAGAAGTGCCGATATTGAGAGGGGAGAGGAATAATCAGTATTTTTTATGAGTTGATATGGCATGGGTAATAGTAACCCATGATGGGAAAAGCCAATATAATTCTTACAGCGTTTCAGGATGAGTGTAGGTATTTTCATGAATAGTCTTGCTTTAAAATGTCTGTAGGTGGGAGAACTATGCACTCCCCAAACCCTTTTAAATTCCTAAGACTCTAATACACCCCCATCCCCAGTAAATTTGAGGACAGTGTCGGCAATGAGAGGTTGGTTCATGTAGATTGCTCTTGTAATGGTGCGAGAATTATTGTTCTTATGAGTATATAGGGAGAAATTTCTTATATTAAAAACTTTCATTGTCGATATGAAATATGTGACCTGCTTAAAGACATTTGTCCCATTGTTGACAATAACACAGGGTGGGAGCAACCTTATAGCAGTAGGGAATTGGTTGAGTAAATAATGGAATATCCACTCAACAAAATTTAAATTGAAAATTCTAAGTACCATGATTTTGTAAAACCATTAAAAACGTTTATGATGCATGATAAAGTATAAGTGTAGGCTATAAAATTATGTCTGTATTATATTGCATTTTATATGTGCCTTATGCATTTTAACAGTGATATTAGAGCAGTGAACACATTGGAGTGGAAGCTTTTGTTTTCTTTTCCCTAGTTCCTAAATTTCTTTTACCTCTTATAATAACAGTCAGACTTGCATTTTTACAAGCTGATTTCATTTTGTACATCTTGAGATTCCTTACTATAAACTTTAGACTCTTCAGCTACATTTCTGGGTTATTTTTGCACCCCTTTTCCTGACAAATGCATAATTTTATATGTTTATCTGTTGGTTTTAAGACACCTAATATCATGAAATCTCGGATATTCAAATGTTTCCATGGGTCACAGGAGAATAAATCCTGAGAATTCGTAAGTAATAACAGAGGATCTTGACCCAGATGTCAGAAGAGCCTTTGGATAAAGAAATGCATGTGACATTTTTCCCTTTTACAAGACTCTCGCATCTCAGGTTGCTCTGCACTGAGGAATCTAAAGCACAGGAGTGATTCTGCTTCCTCTTCCAATGTTGACCTTGGTTGTTTTTCGTAGGCATGGCAGTTCCTCGGGATAACCCAGGCAGAGAATGAAAATGAACAAGCAGCTATTGTCGCCCTCCAGAGGTACATGAAACTAAGTGCAAACTCACGGGCCTAGTGGGCCCTGGCTAATGGACTTCTGTTGTTTCAGACTTGTATTTTAACCCTTAGGTACATTATGAAGAATTTGGCCAGGATAAGTGCTGAGGTGCCTCGTATTACACTTAGCTGTGGGAAACAAGAATTCATGAAGAAATGATGTTCCTAAATCACAGTGTTTTGTCACCTGCAAATCAGTTGACCATCACTGGCATGAAAGTATCCATGTCAAAAGCAGTCATAAAATAGACTTATTAAATATATAGTTCCTCTTAACTTTGTAACCTTCTGCAGCATTTGAAGGTTTTCCTCAGGAGAAAATATACTCAAAATAATCTCAGTGTAATTTTAGCTCCTTGTGTCTACAGAGAATCTCCCAAGATAGTTTCAATGACCTATCAATACCAAAGTATCACTACCGAGCCCCTGAGTAAAGGTCTAGGCTACTTTGGCTGGATGTAGCATCACATTTTACTTGATTAGAGCCCCTATTTCAACCCTGAAAAAATAGCCCTACCAAATAGACTTCCCCTTTCCCTACTTAATATATAACCACCCTGCCTATATAATCTCTCGCTGAAGCACTGATGTAGGTACTGGGGGTTGCTACTCAAAGTGTTCTCCAGGGACTACCAGCTTCATTATCACCTTGGAGTTTGTCAGACCTGCTCAGGCTTGGGCCCACCCCAGGCCCACTATATTACATAATCTGCCTTTTGCCAGCTCCCCAGATGATTCTCATGTACATCAAAGCTTGAAAAGCCCCCACTAGAGGCCAGTGGAATAGCGTGAGGGGAGCAACTGTAGCCTGTGCCTCCTGCAAACCCACTTCAGTTGTCTAGAAACACAGGATTCTCCCTCTCCTTTATAAAACACTGTACAGCCTTTCATCTTTGGATATCCAAATTTAGCTCAAATCAGTTTGCTTTGTGGGTAAGATACGTTTACTATATTAATAGTAGAGCAGCACTGAAACAGTGATATCCCTGCCTCATGAAATAAAGTCCTAAGAAATTTTGTGCAAGGATTAGCCACCTTTTCTATAGTTTTTAAAACCATTTAGGGGAACCTGGGTGGCTCAGTCAGGTAAGTGTCTGACTCTGGATTTCGGTTCAGGTCATGATCTCACAATTGTGAGATTGAGCCCCATGTCCGGCTCTGTGCTGAGTATGTGGAGCCTGCTTGAGTTTCTCTCTGTCCCTCCCCTGCTCGCATGCTCTTTTTCTCTCAAAATAAATAAATAAATAAACATTTTAAAAAACATTTGTTAAATTACCAGATCTAGCACTCAGCAAGATGAGTTTTAACTTTCTTACAAATATACTTATGTCCCAATTTTGACATAGATAAATATGGTATTTTCCAGGGGCTTAATATAAACTTCGCAATGCTCTTGCACCATTTAATTAGTAAAGGCTTCAAATTTCCTAAAGAACTGTTAGAGTCAGTCTCAGAAAAAAATCTGAAATAGGCTTTTTATTTATTTACTTATTTATTTATGCCTTGATGCAGGTGCTTAGAATTACAGCCCAACAACTTGAAAGCTTTGATGGCTTTGGCTGTAAGTTACACTAACACTGGCCATCAGCAGGATGCCTGCGAAGCTCTAAAAAACTGGATTAAGCAAAATCCAAAGTACAAATACCTTGTGAAGAGCAAGAAAGGATCTCCAGGCCTTACCCGGAGGATGTCCAAGTCTCCAGTTGATAGGTATGCTTCTAACTAAATGACCGTGGGCAGTAAACACCCATATACACAATTAGTCACCTTAAGGGTAATTAACGAACCTCACCACCAGCCATTCCAGAACGAGTGTAGGACAACATCCTGCTAGAAGAGCATCTCTGATTAAAAAGATTGATGCTGAGAGCAGAACCAACAATTGGACACATGATCAACGTTGTAGTCACACATAGGCGTTTATCTGAGTACCATAATTCAAAGCAAAGTGCTGTGGACATATAATTAACCTAAAATAAGTTACAAAATGCACCACATTTCATAAAGACTGAGAATTGGATATGAGTAAAAACGGAAGTCCTTTCTTCTAGGGGTTTTGTTTCTATCAGCAATAAATCATGATGTTAAATTCTTTCTTATAGAGCCTTGGGGTTTTCCACATTGGCTCTCACAGGGTCAATGAAACTCTCCTTGGGAAGACTTGACTTAGTACAGTCTTGTTTCTGTGTATGACAAAATACTTCATGAAAATCAGCAGGTATTTTTTAATGTGCAGTATTAGTCCTCTCATTAAGGGAATATATTTTAAGCAAGATTTTTCCAGTTTGTAATGTTCTCTTAGAACAGTGGACATAATAGTAAATAATATATGTTCAGACTATTTGGATTATAAATCTCATTTTTTCCCTTGCAGCTCTGTTTTGGAAGGAGTTAAGGAATTATATCTGGAAGCTGCCCACCAAAATGGAGATATGATTGACCCAGACCTACAGACAGGTCTGGGGGTACTGTTCCACCTGAGCGGAGAATTTAACAGAGCAATAGATGCATTTAACGCTGCCTTAACTGTTCGGCCAGAGGTAAGTGCCCAACAAGAAACCATAAAGTTCTCTGTTAAAAAATAAGTTGCCGCAGGCTACACTTTGCACATTTCTGCTACACCTTATTTGCCTGCATCCAATGGTTTAAAAATTATGAGTACTAATGATATGCTTCTGTGGCTGTTAATACTTGAGTACCTAAAATAGAAACATGAACTACCTGACAGCATCAAATGATAGCTGCTCTTTGATGAATGAAAGTCATTTCACAAAGCTGTCCGTAAAATCATTTGAGTAATTTACCACTGTCATGGTCCCCATCCATGAGCACTGGATAAATTTTTCGCCACCATCCTTCTTCTGCAAGAAATATGGGAATACTCTGTCACCGTGACTCGTACTGGTTGTTAGTTCTAATTTTGTCATCAGGACTATTCATTATGGAACCGTCTCGGGGCAACCTTGGCGAATGGAGACCGCAGTGAGGAAGCTGTGGAGGCCTACACACGAGCACTGGAGATTCAGCCAGGCTTCATCCGATCCAGATACAATCTGGGAATAAGCTGCATCAATCTGGGCGCCTACAGGTGAAGTATGGTCACAGGCTGAGAACCATGAGCCACATGCAGGGCTGAGGTGAAAGATTGTTTCCCAGTGAAAATACCTCCTTTTGTAGGAGTAACCCTCCTCCTCTTGTCAAGGGAAAATTTGAACCCTCGGATCCTGGGGCCTGTTGCTGCAGGAACAGTGTGCTTCAGTGTTTCTCAGCCTGTGGCGAACAGCGATCATGGAGGCAGCTTGTGAAATGTAGATTCCCAGGCCTCTCCCCAGAGATTTCCATTCAGTCAGCCTGGGTTGGGACAAGTTAGTAACACTTCCAAGGGCAAGTGTTTGAGAAACTTGAACGTTCCAACCCTTCATTTCCCAAATAAGCAAAAAAGAGAACCTTGGGGGATAGGGACAGGGAAACCAACAAAATGAGTTAAGAAGGTCCAGGGTCAGTTTTTGGCAAAGCACAACAAAAAGTCCAGGTTTTCTAAAACTACTTTGCCAGTAAAGTTGGCTAAAAAATTATTTTAAGAAAAAATTTTAAATGGTGCATTTATGGTTTAAAATGTCTTGTTCTGTCATGATTCCTCATCATCAGGTCTATATCATATATACTATTTTTTATGCATCTACAGGGCCCATAAATGACCTTTATTTTTTTTAGGTAATGAAAGTATAGGTAATTTTTCCTTCTTTAGCTTTCTACTTTTTCGACTTTCTAAATAAATAGGTATTATTTTTGTAATTGGAAAAAAGAGAATTGTTAGTTTTAAATCCCACAAAAAATGTAACCCTTTCTCATTCTCAGAAAAAGCCTGGCTTTTAGAATCAGACAAGCTCGGATTCAAATCACAGCTCTGCCATTTACTGGTTTTGTGATTCTGGGCACATAACTGTGAGCCTCAATTTCTTCACCTGCTTAAAAACAAGTGGTGATAATATTTATCCCGCAGGATTATTATGCAGGTTAAACGTAATTGCCTAGCACAGAACAGTAGTCAGCATTTATTATTATGATTCTGATCACTGCCATCATCATCAGTATCCTTATTATCTATTCAGATAAGTCATCAGAGAGCTACATAACTGGCTTGCAATCCCTTTGACATCTGAAAAACTGCTGTTTCTGAACTGCCTTGGGGATTGTGCCATTGGCAAATATTGACGTTTCAGAAATTGGTTGCTACATTTATACTAGAAGAATCTTAGAACATTAGTCACTGGATTACACCCGTCCTCCAAGAGGACCTTGTTCAGGTTAAAACCAGGAATAGCTGAGTGACTCTGCAACTGCTTTGCTTTATTTCATGGGCACTGTGAAGTGTGCTACTGCAGAGACCCTCCTTACATCAGCTCTGCAAAGGGTCACGGGAGAACCTTTGCTGCCCCCTCGCACATCAGCTGTCAAAGGCCTGGCAATGTCCATTTTGTATATGAAGTTCATTCTGGTCTCATCTGATTTTCCTAACCCAATTTTATCTTTACCCCTTTTAGTCACTTAACTTTCTAACTATGTCATATAGATGTATTTAATAAGATACCTTAGGTCCTTTGTTGGAACAGGGAGAGATGTAAATAAATATGTATGTACATTTAGTCATATTAACTTCTATCAGAGGAGGCTTTTACAAGGCTTCTGGTTGAGTAGTTCTTAACTGTAACTCCTCGTTACAGTGTAGAAAACAGTACTTGAGATGCCAATAAAATACTTTCTTGGCACTTACATGTATAAGCCTCAGTAGGGCACCTGCTTGCAGGAGGCCTTGAAGGTCCATGATAGGTAGAAATGGGCAACTCTACCGGGAATGGATTTTTAATCCTCAAGCAGAAAGTCACCTGTACAGGAGCAAGTCAATTTTAGAGTTGCCATATAAAATACAGAATTCCCAGTTAAATTTTAATTAGATAAACAGCAAATATG